>NC_057715.1:89375972-89529582 GCF_004010195.1 Chiloscyllium plagiosum
GACCTCTATAGAAAATCATGCTATGGAAAAGCGTTGTAGGAAATCACGCTATGGAAATGCGCTATAGGAAATCGCGCTATGGAAAAACGCTGTAGGAAAGCACGCTGTGGAAAACCGGTATAGAAAATCGTGTTATGGAAAACCACTATAGGAAATCATGCTATGGAAAAGCGCTACAAGAAATCATGCTATGGAAAACTGCTGTTGAAAATTGTGTTATGGAAAACCACTATAGGAAATCGTGCTATGGAAAAGCGTTATAAGAAATCATGCTATGGAAAAGCGCGATAGAAAATTGCGCTATGGAAACCACTATAGGAAATCGCGATATGGAAAATCGCATTATGAAAAACTGCTGTAGGAAATCATGCTATGGAAAACTGCTACAGGAGATCGCGCTATGGAAAAGCGCTATAAGAAATCATGCTATGGAAAAGCGCTATAGGAAATCACGCAATGGAAAAGCGCAATAGGAAATCATGCTATGAAAAACAACTATAGAAAATTACACTATGGAAAACTACTATAGAAAATTGCGCTATGGAAAACTGCTATAGAAAATTACGCTATGGAAAACCGCTATAGAAAATCGCGCTATGGAAAACTGCTATAGAATATTGCGCTATTGAAAACTGCTATAGTAAATCACGCTATGGAAAACATCTATAGAAAATCATGCAATGGAAAAGCGCTATAGGAAATCGCGCAATGGAAAAGCGCAATAGGAAATCATGCTATGAAAAACAACTATAGAAAATTACACTATGGAAAACTACTATAGAAAATTGCGCTATGGAAAACTGCTATAGAAAATTACGCTATGGAAAACCGCTATAGAAAATCGCGCTATGGAAAACCGCTATAGAATATTGCACTATTGAAAACTGCTATAGTAAATCACACTATGGAAAACATCTATAGAAAATCATGCAATGGAAAAGCGCTATAGGAAATCACGCTATGAAAAACCGTTAAAAAAAATCATGCGATGGGAAACTGCCATAAAATATCGTGCTATGGAAAAGTGCTATAGGAAATCACGCTATGAAAAACCACTGTAGAAAATTACACTATGGAAAACTACTATAGAAAATTGCGCTATGGAAAACTGCTATAGAAAATCACACTATGGAAAATCTCTATAGAAAATTGTGCAATGGGAAAGCGCTATAGGAAATCACGCTATGTAAAACTGATGTAGAAATCGCACTATGGAAAACTGCTATAGAAAATCACGCTATGGAAAACTGCTACAGAAAATCGCGCTATGGAAAACCACTAAAGAAAATCACGCTATGGGAAACTGCCATAGAAAATCACACTAAGGAAAAGCGGTATTGGAAATCACGCTATGAAAAACCAATATATAGAAAATTGCACTATGGAAAACTGCTATAGAAAATTGTGCTATGGAAAACTGCTACCGAAAATCACGCAATGGAAAACCGCTATACAAATTCGCGCTATGGAAAACCGCTATAGAATATTGCGCTATGGAAATCCACTAGGTAAAATTGCACTATGGCAAACCGCTATAGGAAATCACGCTATGGAAAACTGCTATACAAAATCGCACTATGGAAAAACGCGATAGGAAGTCACATTATGAAAAACTGCTATAGAAAATTGCACTATGGAAAACTGCTATAGAAAATCACACTATGGAAAACTGCTATAAGAAATCACGCTATGGAAAAGTGCCATAGAAAATCGCACTTTGGAAAAACGCTATAAGAAATCACACTATGACAAACTGCTATAGAAAATCGTGCTATGGAAAACTGCTATAGAAAATCACACTATGGAAAACTGCTATAAGAAATCATGCTATGGAAAAGTGCTATAGAAAAACACATTATGGAAAAGCGCTGTAGGAAATCACACTATGGAAAAGCGCTATAGGAAACCGCACTATGGAAAACTACTATAGAAAAACATGTTATGCAAAACCTCTATAGAAAATTGTGCAATGGAAAAGCGCTATAGGAAATCAAGCTATGAAAAAGCACTATAGAAAATTACACTATGGAAAACAACTATAGAAAATTGCGCTATGGAAAACTGCTATAGAAAATCACGCTATAGAAAACCACTATAGAAAATCGTGCTATGGAAAACCACTATAGAATATTGCACTATTGAAAACTGCTATAGAAAATCACGCTATGGAAAACCGCTATAGAAAATCGTGCAATGGGAAAGCGCTATTGGAAATCACGCTATGAAAAACCGCTATAGAAAATCACGCGATTGGAAACTGCCATGGAAAATCACACTATGGAAAAGCGGTATAGGAAATCACGCTATGAAAAACCAATATATAGAAAATTACACTATGGAAAACTACTATAGAAAATTGCGCTATGGAAAACTGCTATAGAAAATCACACTATAGAAAACCGCTACAGAAAATCGTGCTATGGAAAACCGCTATAGAATATTGCACTATTGAAAACTGCTATAGAAAATCACGCTATGGAAAAACGTTATAGGAAATCACACTATGAAAAACTGCTATAGAAAATCACACTATGGAAAACTGCTATAAGAAATCACGATGTGGAAAAGCGCGATAGAAAAACATACTATGAAAAAGCACAGTAGGAAATCACGCTATGGAAAAGTGCTATAGGAAATCGTGCTATGGAAAACCATTATAGGAAATCGTGCTATGGAAAAGCGCTATTCGCGCTATGGAAAACCGCTATAGAATATTGCGCTATGGAAATCCACTAGAGAAAATTGCACTATGGCAAACCGCTATAGGAAATCACGCTATGGAAAACTGCTATAGAAAATCGCACTATGGAAAAACGCGATAGGAAATCACATTATGAAAAACTGCTATAGAAAATTGCGCTATGGAAAACTGCTATAGAAAATCACACTATGGAAAACTGCTATAAGAAATCATGCTATGGAAAAGTGCCATAGAAAATCGCACTATGGAAAAACGCTATAGGAAATCACACTATGACAAACTGCTATAGAAAATCGCACTATGAAAAACGCGATAGGAAATCACATTATGAAAAACTGCTATAGAAAATTGCGCTATGGAAAACTGCTATAGAAAAACACACTATGGAAAACTGCTATAAGAAATCATGCTATGGAAAAGTGCTATAGAAAAACACGCTATGGAAAAGCGCTGTCGGAAATCACACTATGGAAAAGCGCTATAGAAAACTGCACTATGGAAAACTGCTATAGAAAAACATGTTATGCAAAACCTCTATAGAAAATCATGCAACGGAAAAGCGCTATAGGAAATCAAGCTATGAAAAAGCACTATAGAAAATTGCACTATGGAAAACAACTATAGAAAATTGCGCTATGGAAAACTGCTATAGAAAATCACGCGATTGGAAACTGCCATGGAAAATCACACTATGGAAAAGCGGTATAGGAAATCACGCTATGAAAAACCAATATATAGAAAATTACACTATGGAAACTACAATAGAAAATTGCGCTATGGAAAACTGCTATAGAAAATCACGCTATAGAAAACCGCTACAGAAAATCGTGCTATGGAAAACCGCTATAGAATATTGCGCTATTGAAAACTGCTATAGAAAATCACGCTATGGAAAACCTCTATAGAAAATCGTGCAGTGGGAAAGTGCTATTGGAAATCACGCTATGAAAAATCACTATAGAAAATCACGCAATTGGAAACTGCCATGGAAAATCGCGCTATGGAAAAGCGCTATAGAAAATTGGGCTATGGAAAACTGCTATAGAAAATCACACTATGGAAAACTGCTATAAGAAATCACGATGTGGAAAAGCGCGATAGAAAAACATACTATGAAAAAGCACAGTAGGAAATCACGCTATGGAAAAGTGCTATAGGAAATCGTGCTATGGAAAACCATTATAGGAAATCGTGCTATGGAAAAGCGCTATAGGAAATCACACTTTGAAAAACCACTATAGAAAATCGTGCTATGGAAAACGGCCATAGAAAATCCCGCTTTGGAAAAGCGCTATAGGAAATCACGCCATGAAAAACTGCTATAGAAAATCACACTATGGAAGACCTCTATGGAAAATCATGCTATGGAAAAGCGCTGTAGGGAATCGTGCTATGGAAAAGCGCTATAAGAAATCATGCTATGGAAAAGCGCTATAGAAAATCGTGCTATGGAAAACCACTATAGGAAATCGTGATATGGAAAATTGCTATAGAAAATCGCATTATGGAAAACTGCTGGAGGAAATCACACTATGGAAAACTGCTATAGGAAATCGCGCTATGGAAAACCACTATAGGAAATCGCGCTATGGAAACCTGCTATAGAAAATCGCACTATGGAAAACTGCTGTAGGAAATCACGCTATGGAAAACTGCTATAGGAAATCTTGTTATGGAAAACCACTATAGGAAATCGTGCAATGGAAAACCGCTATAGACAATCACATGTTGGAAGACTGTTATAGAAATTTGCGCTGTGGAAAACCACTACAGAAAATTGTATTATGGAAAACCACTGTAGGAAATCGCGCTGTGGAAAAATGTTATAGGAAATCGGAATGTTGAAGATCACTTTAGGAAATTGCATTGTTGAAGATCGCTATAGAAAATTACTATGCAGAAAGTTTGCATGATCCGAACAATATCCACAATTTGTCAATCTCGTTATAACCAACTCATGTTGGTGAAGTACACATATTAGAAAGACCTGTCGTTACAATACTTCTCTGTATCGAAGAATCCTCCAATTTGGTGTCAACTGAGAAAAGAAGCTAAGTGTGCTGCTTTCCCTGTGATGATATTGAGTTTATTGAGTGTGATTGGAGCCGCGCTCATCAAGCTAAATGGATATACTTTTGAGGCTTGTAATTTTTGGAAGGCACTAAGGGATCAGAAGAGGTGGTACTCAGTGCAGAATTCCCAATCTCTGCTCTGCTCTTACAGAGAAACTATCTATGCAGCAGGTCCACTAAGGTTTCCACTAAGGTGTCCGAACATTGGTTGACCCAAATGTCAACAATTGAGAATTTAATTGATGTAATGCTGTCAGGTAGCAAACGTGGGCAGTTAGACTCTCTTTTGTTGAAGGTAATAGCCTGGCAAATGTGTGATATGATTCTTATTACACAATAAGACAAAAAGGTTGACTTACATCATGAGATAAGCTTCATCCATTAGGATAAAGCAGACTGTTCTTAGGAGGAGCAAACCATTTTTCCATATGTTCTAATAATTAGTTGTATATACTTAACAGTAATGTGTACCTACTCCCAAGCCTAATCTAATGTCTATCAAGGGACTTGATGTACTTTGGATAGAACAAACTTATTGTGTGTATCAAGATTGAGCTTATCTTCTGCCAAAGCATTGTCATTTATCAGCTCAAGCCTGGACATTATCCATGTCATACTGCACAGACATCGACTGCTTCAGTATCTGCTCCACGCATGTTCAGGTCGGAGGGGGAAAGGAGTTCCAGAGTTCCTGCATTAGGAGAGGGTTTGGGATCTATGGGAGGTGATTTGGGGGTCTGGATGATCGTTTTTGCTCTTTCTGGGCCCAAACAGAAAAACAAAAGGAAACCTAATTGGAACACGGCATTTTCCTGATCCCCCAGCCAGAGGGGAAACTAAACACCTTCTCCTTTCTTTAACATTTCTGAGTAGCTGCAATAATGGCACTCAGCACTAACTGAAATATGGCTTTGGACCTTAGTATAAAAACCTGGCTAAAAATATGAAAATGTCAGAGTTTCTGTAATCTTTTTGTGTGCATGTAATATCAGCCTTGGTTCTATTGGATTAGATTCTCCCCATGGCTTGGTCTGTATCCTTCATACAAAGAATATAAATTTCTAGTGTTGCTGAAGTGGCAATGTTGTGTGATGCACACAGAGGCGTTTTTGCTAGAAGTCACAAGAGAGATTTCTGAGGATGTGTCAGTTACCTCATGGTAAAAATTCCGTTCCCTTTAGAAGAAGCTGAGGAATTCATTCAATCAATCTTCATTTGGGGAATAAGCAGAAAAGAAACATTACTCATCCTCAAAAATCAGAACTAAGGTCACCAGCGGTGATTAAATAAAGAACAAAGAACAAAGAAAATTTACAGCCCAGGTACAGGCCCTTCAGCACTCCAAACCTGAGCCGATTGAAATCCATTGCCTCTACCTGTCGCCCAGTTCCTAAGCATCTGTGTCCCTCTGCTCCCACCTACTCATCTTAAAAGAATCTACTGTGCCTGCCTCTACTACCTCTGCTGGCAATGTGTTCCAGGCACCTACCACCCTCTGTGTAAAGTACTTGCCATGTGTATCCCCCTTAAACTTTTCACCTCTCACCTTGAAACCGTGACCTCTCGTTATTGAATCCTTCACCCTGGGAAAACCGAACCAATGTCTTGTACAATTTTAACATGACCTGCCAGCTCTTATACTCAATACCCTGTCCGAGGAAGGCAAGGATACCATATGCCTTCTTGACCACTCTATCTATCTGTACAGCAACCTTCAGGATACAATGGACCCACACTCTCAGATCTCTCTGCTCATCAACTTTTCCCAAGGCTCTTCTGTTTACTGTATAATTCGCTCTAGAATTAGACTTCCAAAATGCATCACCTCACATTTGCCTTAATTGAACTCCATCTGCCATTTCTCTACCCAACTCTCCAGTCTACCTATATTCTCCTGTATTCTTTGACGGTCCCCATGCTTTCTGCTACTCCACCACTCTTTGTGTCATCTGTAAACTTGCTGATCATACCAACAGTGTTCTCTTCCAGATCATTTATGTATATCATAAACAACAGTGGCCCCAGCACTGATCCCTGTAGAACACCACTGGTCACTTTTCTCCATTTTGAGAAATTCCCTTCAACGACTACTCTCTGCCTCCTGTTGCTCAACCAGTTCTTTATCCACCTAGCTAGAACACCCTGCACACCATGTGACTTCACTTTCTCCATTAGTTTACCATGGGAAACCTTATCAAACGCCTTACTAAAGTCCATGTATGTGACATCTTTTTTTTATTATTGCTGTCCCTTCACTGTCAGTGGGTCAAAATCCTGTAATTGCCTCCCTAAGAGCATTATGAGTCTACCTACCACACATGGACTGCAATGGTTTAAGAAGACAACTCACCACCACTCTTAAGAGCAACCAGGAAAGGCAGTAAAGGTTGGCCAACCAATGACAGTCACATCCCACCAGTGAATGAAGATGTCATCTCAGGAAGACAGAGGATGGTGGTGGAGGGTTGTTTTTCAGACTGGAGGCCTGTGACCAGTGGAGCGCCACAAGGATCGGTGCTGGGTCCACTACTTTTCATTACTTGTATAAATGATTTGGATGTGAGCATAAGAGGTATAGTTAGTAAATTTGCAGATGACACTAAAATTGGAGGTGTAGTGGACAGCGAAGAAGATTATCTCAGATTACAACAGGATCAGATGGGCCAGTGGGCTGAGAAGGAAGTGGCAGATGGAGTTTAATTTAGATAAATGTGAGGTGCTGCATTTTGGGAAAGCAAATCTTAGCAGGATTTATACACTTAATGGTAAGGTCCTAGGGAGTATTGCTGAACAAAGAGACCTTGGAATGCAGGTTCATAGATCCTTGAAAGTGGAGTCGCAGGTAGATAGGATAGTGAAGAAGGTGTTTGGTATGCTTTCCTTTATTGGTCAGAGTATTGAGTACAGGAGTTGGGACGTCATGTTGCGGCTGTACATGACATTGGTTAGGACACTGTTGGAATACTGCGTGCAGTTCTGGTCTCCTTCCTATTGGAAAGATGTTGTGAAACATGAAAGGATTCAGAAAAGATTTACAAGGATGTTGCCAGGGTTGGAGGATTTGAGCTATAGGCAGAGATTGAATAGACTAGGGCTGTTTTCCCTGGAGCATCGAAGGCTGAGGGGTGACCTTATAGAGGTTTACAAAATCATGAGGGGCATGGATAGGATAAATAGACAAAGTCTTTTCCCTGGGGTGAAGGAGTCCAGAACAAGGGGGCATAGATTATATTAGATTACTTATAGTGTGGAAACAGGCCCTTCAGCCCAACAAGTCCACTCTGACCCTCCGAAGAGCAACCATCCAAACCTATCTTCCTCTGACTAATGCACCTAACACTACGGGCAATGTAGCATGGCCAATTCACCTAACCTGCACATTTTTGGACTGTGGGAGGAAACTGGAGCACTCGTAGGAAACCCACGCAGACATGGGGAGAATGCGCAAACTCCACACAGACAGTTGCCTGAGGCAGAAATTGAACCGGGTCTCTGGCGCTGTGAGGCAGCAGTGCTAACCACTGTGCCACCGTGCCGCCCACTTTTTTTAAAACTCAATGTCGGTGCCATTGCGTCAGCTTTTACTGCCCAATGATTAACACTACGGGCAATTTAGCATGGCCAATTCATCTAACCTGCACATTTTTGGATTGTGGAAGAAAACTGGAGCACCCGGAGGAAACCCACGCAGACACAGGGAGGTTTTAGGGTGAGAGGGGAAAGATATAAAAGAGACCTTGGGGCAACCTTTTCACACAGAGGGTGTTATGTGTATGAAATGAGCTGCCAGAAGAAGTGGTGGAGGCTGGTAGAATTGCAACATTTTAAAGGCATTTGGATGGGTATATGAATAGGAAGGGTTTGGAGGGATATGGGCCAGCTGCTGGCAGGTGACATAAGATTGGGTTGGGATATCTGGTTGACATGGACGAGTTGGACCGAAGGGTCTGTTCCCATGCGGTACATCTCTATGACTCTATGACTTGATTTTATGCGCCAGCTTTTCATTGGCCAATGGATCCATCCTTGTGAAGTATTGCCTTCATATGCCATTGGAAAGCAAGAAGACTCATTACCCAATGGATGACGCTTGATTATCAGCTAAATCAGTCTTCACCTAATGCAAAAATGTTGAAACTGGGAGCAAAGAGAAACATTCAAAGAAAATGACAAAAAAGAACCACCTTATTAATGTCACATGATATGTCTCCAGTGCCTTAAATTTCTGGAGACTCCAGCCCAATCCTGAATGACTGACGTCCCTAACTGGAGATCTTCAGTTGCCAGTGGTATTGACATTCACACATTCCACTTCTAAATGAGTTGGGATTCAATTGACTATTTGGTACCGAATAGTAAAATGCAACATTTGCAAGCTGTGCAAGTTCCAGTGTGAGAACCTGGAACGACATAAAAGATTTTACTGTGCTTGTACACTTCCAACAAGGAAGTGCACTCACAGGGAGTGTAGTGTCTAACAGACTGTCTATTAATTTAAATAGACAGAAAATCTGGCACTCCATGCATGCGACTTCCAAGTAAATGCACCCTGTAAGCAGTCAACCATAAAATCATTCCACAAATGTAGAATCATAACAATTTTGGATGAAACATCTATATAAATGTGTCTTACAATGATCATGTGTGAACCAGGCTGTCATTTTATCCTACAGTAGAATAACATCTAATACTAAAGTTATTGTTCTAATTTCAGTGGCTAAAGCATTCACAAATAATGGAAATATGAAATATTCTTCTCATTTTAAATATAATCTCAGTTCCACCTTCCCAAACAAGCTTGTAAGATTGTTAGTGCCTTGGCTTCAGGCAGAGCGAGCTGGAGTAGCAAGAAAGGGCTCAAACGCATGCATGATATCTCCAATGTGTGCCACAGAACTAATTTACTGGTGATAGCTTTTATTCCTTTCATTACATAAATTAAGTATACTTTTGCTCATAAAATAATAACTCCACAAGGTTTTTATCCCCTCTGCTTATTTCAGTCATAGAGTCATACAGCACGGAAACAGACCTTGCGGTCCAACCAGTCCATGCTGACCAAAATCCCAAACTAAACTAGTCCCTCCTGCTTGCACTTGGCCCATATCCTTCCAAACATTTCTAATTCATGCACCTATCTAAATGTGTATTAAACATTGTAACCATATCTGTCTATCCACCAATTTTTCTGGAAATTCATTCCACACACAAACCACTCTCTGTGTAAAAACATTGCCCCTTGTGTCTTTTTTATATTGTTCTCTTCTCACCTTAAAAATAAAGCCACAGCTTTGAAATTCCCTACCCTAGGGAAAGGATGTCTACCATTCACTTTATCTATACCTGTCATGATTTTATAAACTTCTATAAGGTCACCCCTCAAAATTCTATACCCCAGTGGAAAAAAGATCCAGCCTATCTCGCCTTGTATTATAACTCAAATCCTCTATTCCTGACAATATCCTGGCAAATCTCTTCTGAACCTTCACCAGCTTAATAATATCTTTCCTATAACAGGGCAACCAGAACTGGACACAGAACTCCAGAACAGGCCTCACCAATGTCCTGTACAACCTCAACATACCGTCCCAATATCTTTACTCAAAAGTCTGAGCAGTGAGTGCAACACCTTCTTAAGCACCCTAGCTATATGTGACACAAACTTCAAAGAATTATGTACATGAACCCATAGGTCTCTCTGTTCTACAACACTATCCAGAGCCCTACCTTTTAATTGTATAACTCCTGCCCTTGTTTATTTTGCCAAAATGTAAAATTTTGTATTTATGCAAATTAAACTCGATCTGCCATGCTTTGACCTATTGACTCAACTGATCAAGACCTCTTTGTAATCTTTGTAACCTTTCTGTCTCGGTCCTGTTATTTTTTTCTCCTTATTATGCTATAGATTTTTTAAAAAATCAACCTGTTCAAAGATGTTATTCAAACCCTGGCTTCTTAATTCAGAGGTAGGGACACTACTACTGCACCAAAAGAGATCTTCCTTATTATGCTATAATCTTGAAAATTTTAATTACATTGATATCTTTATCAACAGTACCTGACCCTTCTCATTCAGATGTAGTCAGCAATGAAGTCAGTTAATAACATCACCCATTCAAGCTGTAATGTTCATATCCACAACAATGTCTACAATAGAACTATTAAATAAGTTGGTTGTATCCTTAAGGATATATCAGCCAGACTATAACTGTGGCAGGTAGTGAGATAATTAACAAGAAGGGAAACATTACACTTCAGGAATGTAATTGGATTCTCCCCGGTTGCCTGGCTGAATGCAACGTTAACAACATGCATGAGGGTTGATGCTACTCAGGACAAAGTAGCCCGCCTGATTGGTGTCACATCCACAAACAGCTACTCCCTTTACCACTGATGTGTACTGGCAGCAATGTGTACAATCAACAAGATATAAAGCAGAAATTCACCAAGCCTACTCAGGCAGCACTTTCCAAACCCATGACCATTTCTGTCAAGAAGGACAAGGGCAGCAGGTACCTGCAGCTTCCTCATCAAAATACTCACCATCCTAACTTTGATATATATATATTATCACTATGCCAAATGGAATAGATTTATCAGCTCAAAATGGGACATCCATAAAGCTATCAATAATAGAATTGAAATGGACCATAATCTATAACCTTTGTCATTATTTCAAGCCAGAGAAACAACCTGGTTCAATAAGGGCAGAAACATCACAAGAGGCAAGACTAATAGGATACTTCAACCTGGTGAAACAAAACTTAATGCTAAATTGTAAAAATGACAAGCCATAGCCAGAGCTGAGCAGCCCCCCAACCAATTGATCAGATCAAAACCCTTTAGCTCTGCCAGCCATCAGAGATAGATAATTAACTAATTAAAGAAAGGAAGGGGTCATTGAAGATTCCCTTTTCAATGGAGGTCGTGTTGCGTGCCTAACTACAAAAGATAAAGCTGCAGTGTTAAATGAATGATCCATTTTGAACTCCCCCAGAGATTCTCTCCATAACAGAAATCAGGCAATTCAATTCATTCCACATAAATATCAAGGAACGACAAAGTGTACTTGATGTAGCAAATGCTTTGGGCTGGCAGCACAAACACAGTGTGGAAAACTTGTACTCCAGAATTAGTTCCATCTGTAGCCAGGTTATTCTTGTGCAACATTGGAATTTACCTAAAATAAAAAAACTGCCTACAAAAGCAGGACAAATCAAATCCAACCAATTGCTACCCATCAGTATGTTCTCAATCAACAACAAATGTTGAAGATGTTGTCAACAGTGCAATTAAGCAGCAATTACACGGAAATAACCTACTCGCTGATGTTTATTTTGGCTTCTATCAGGATTTCATGGCTCCAGATTTCATTACAGCCTTGGTCAAAACATGGACAAGAAAAGCTAAATTATAAAAGATGAGGAAAGAGTCACTGAAAATTTAACTGAGAATGGGACCACGAATGAAGTTGACACATTGGGAATCAGATGGAAAAGTTTCTATTGGCCTGGGACATTCTTAGTGCAAAGAAAAATGATTGCAATTGTTTTCTCAGCCCAAGATGTCATCATAGATCTTCTTCAGGATAGTATTGTCAGCCCAGCCATCTTCAACTGCTTCATCACTAACTCTCAGGTCATCATAAGGTCAGACGTTAAGGCATTTATTGGTGATTATGCAATACTTATCTACATTTGCAACAATTCATATTGTTGGGGTTCAGTTTGTCAAAATTTACCAGAAAACCCAAATACAGTTGTGATGATGCTTCTCCTTTACATGGTTATGTTGTCCTTGATTTTATTTTCAGGAGGTCGTGAAAACACAGGTTCTGAAAAGTCTGGGTTTGAAGGGTTTTAGGGTCAATTTGATTTAGCTAACAGAAACTGCCTCAGCAAAGGGTTTTAACTTTAAAACAAAACATTTGTCCAATGAAAGAGGTGTGGCCAGTTCTCTCAGCTCAGCTTTTCTCTGGATTGGTTTGGTCTGACCTTTCATTGAAAGCAGTCAGGCAGTATGGAAGCTGCTGGACCCAAAGAGGCAGGTCCATGCTTATCCTCCTCTCTCTCTGGCATCTCTCTCCTGTAAAACCCTGTATTACCAAGGGGTGTTTATGGGGATTGTTGCAAGTATCTGGACCAGCATTATTAAGTGGGGATAGGCTGTTGGGTTTTTGGATAGGTATTTGATATTCTGTTCTCTTTTATTTGTGTTTCATTGGTAATCTTGTAAATACATTTTGTTTTGTTTAAACTAAGTGTTTTGACCAGCTGCATCCCTCCTGGAATATCCTTATTACACCTGCTTAAAACAACTAGCAAAGTTTGGGTTTAGGCTACTTTCTTGAAATGTTTTGACGGGGTCTGGCCTGGTCCATAACACAGATTATGATTGCTGATTGTCATTGTGTAAACATGCATAAATTATAAACATTCTAAATCTGAATTATGTCAAAAGCCCACAAACTTTCATCTCTTATACTCCTTAGATCATGTACTTAATTTCTAATCTGATCTATTTATACTGGATATTATGTTAACCAAATGTCACCTTTTCTCCATAATACATAAATATTATTCATATCCACTTAAAACCTGCCCTTATCCTTCTGATTTTATAGTATAGGCTGCATCCTTGTGTCTATCACTCATTTCTTGGCCTAGCCTGGCATAGAATCTAGAGTAAAACTGTTAATCCTCTGTTCGACAAACATTTAATTTACCAAAACTAAAACTGAACTACTTTAGAACTGTATTTAACTCTTTCAGCTTTAATTATTTCAGCTTCCCCATTCTTGGCCCTAGCCCAAGGTAGTCAACTTAGTGGTATTGTCTCTTTTCCTGACACTCCATTGACCATAGATACTGGTCAGGAACCAAACTTAGGGTTGTAAAGGAACTTGATTATGCCTGATCTGCTGTACTTTTCCAGCGCCACACTTTTCAACTCTATATTACAAACTGTAACAACAACTTAGGACATTGGCTGATAATATCAAATGAATGGACACAACGATTAGCAGGATATTTTGGAATTGGAGGTGGAATGTATAGATATGCCAATGGTATAGAATCATTTCCCATGTTTTGCTTTTGCTAAATTGGAATTGATTCTATACTAACAAACTTGGTTCACCATATCAGAAGGACACAGGTACAAGTTGACTTGGCTCTTGCTTCATGTATTTTGGCCCCAAATTCTCCAAATCCCATATTCCTTGACATCTCTTGTATGTCCTTCTGATATGGTGAACCACGTTTGTTAAATATAGTACCAATCCCAATTTAGCAATAACAAAACATGGGAGATGATCCTATTCCATTGGTGTATCTGTACATTCCACCTCCAAATCCAAAAGATCCCCTAAGTCGTGTTGTTATTCATTTGACATTATCGGCCAATGCCCTAATGTGTTGTTGCAGTTTGTAATATAGAGTCCGAAAAGTGTGGTGCTAGAAAAGCACAGCATCCAAGGAGCAAGAGAGTCAATGGTTCGGGCATAAGCCATTCATCAGGAATGGGGAGGGGGTGAGGAGTCGAGAGATAAATAGGAGGGTGGGTTTGGGGGTGGGGCTGGGAGTGGGGCTGGGAGGGTGATAGATAGATGCAGGAGGGGCTGATGGTGATAGATCAGAGGGGAGGGTGGAGCAGATAGTGGGAAGGAAGATGGACAGGTATGTCAGTTCAAGACGGCGGTGCTGAATTGGAGATCAGATCTGGGATGAGGTGGGGAGGGGAGATAACGAAACTGGTGAAGTCGACATTGGTTCTGGGATGTGGTGGGGTGAGGGGAGCTACTTGCTGTGCCTCAACTGAACTGTTCAGGAAAAGTGGGATGTCATAGGAGAACTGGCTCAGATACTGTCAGATTTTCCTTAATGTCCTCCTTTGCCTGTACGTTAACTGTTTCTCGCATGCAGTTTTCCACTAGTTCTACCTTTCCTATCCTAGCAGTTACCTGTAGGTAAAGACACAACAGATGGCTGGTTATAGAAGAGGATTAATTATTCCCATATTGGTATGCCTTTTCAGATGTGGTAATACAATAGCTCCATGGGTAAAGTTGAGCAAAGTGAGCTAGTTCCATTGCAAACATTTAATTTTCTGTGTACAATTGGTTGTTGTGTTAAACACATTAATTTCATCGAATCTCTACTGTGTGGAAACAGGCCATTTGGCTGGTCAAGTTCACCCAGACCCACTGCCTACCCTACCCTATCCTTGTAACCCTGCATTCCCCATGGCTAGCCTGCAAATCCCTGCACACTATGGGCAATTTAGCATGGCTGGTCCACCTAAACTGCACATCTTTGGACTGTGGGAGGAGACTGGAGCACCCGGAGTGAATCCCACACAGACAAGGGGAGAATGTGCAAACTCCACAGAGACAGTCGCCCAAGGGTGGAGTCTAACCCAGGTCCCTGCTGCTGTAAGGCAGTAGTGCTAACCACTGAGCCACCGTGCCACCCTACATCCTGCTTCTTCTGCCTTGTATCCGCATCAGATATGTATGCCATCTAAAGTCGTTCTTACTTTATTACCATCTATCTCCACTCTATTGGTGATATATTCTAATACTTTTAACAATATACACCCTAATTTTCTCAACCTTCTCTACTATACATATGTTTTAATGGATGTTAACTCTGGTATAACTGGGATTTCTGTAACAATGCCAATTAACATTATTTAAAACACACATTCTGAATCCTTAACATATACAGATTAAACCCCTGAGCAGGTAACTGGTCAGGCAATGATCCCTGTGTCATGATAAATTAAAAGTATTGTGCATTTGTTATCCACAGGGGTACCTCACTGTCATTAATTTGTTTCAGGTTTTTCCTCATCTGCCTAAGCATATCATCCTTAGGCACTGCAGAACCAATTGAACTTATGCGTGATTTCTCATGTTAACTACCATGGTGACATCATTGCCCAGACTGCCTGTTCTGAGGGAGTGTTTTTCAGGACTGTTTCTCTCTCCACAGACTTGCTGAGTTTCTTCAAAATTCTGTGTGGCTGTTTTAGATTTCAACATCCACAGTATTTTGCTTTTATCCCTGTGTTTAATTTGACATTTTTGCAGAATCAAGAGAACAGCTGTCAGCCATCCCCAACTGTTAGACTAGTAGTTGCCATATGGTTTATTAAAGCTGTATACAGTGCTGGAGTCTGAACCAAACACCACTCAAACTAACCTAGAGGGAATATGTTTAAAATAACTGGTAGCAGCTCATGGCATAGAGTAGTACCTTATTACATAACATTTTATCATCCTTACCAACACTCCTGGAAAGACAGCTTGGTGTAGATGGAGGCCTGACTTGGGTGATCCAGAGTTTGACCAATGTTAGCGAGACATGCATGAACCATTAACAGATCGGCTGATACACAGCCAAATCTCCCAAACATTGCAGTCAGGAATGCTTCTGGTCTGGAGCATGGAGCCAGATGAGATGGATCAGTTATCTGTGGACTTACTCCCTTACACATAGACAACGAATGAACATAAGAGTACATTGAGCCTGTTTTGCTATATAATGCGATCGTGGCTAGTCAAAAACTTGAATGCCTCCTACCCACTCTATCCTCATTATTTTTTTGATTTATCAATGGTGTAAAGGATTATCAACCACTACTTTAAAATATACTCAAAAGTTGAGCTTCCAGTGAATTCCAAAAATTCACAATCATCTGAGTTAAAAACTTCTTGCGTTTGAAATGGAACCCTCTTATTTTTAAATGGTGCCCTCTAGTTCTACACCTCCAAAACCAGGGAAATATCTTATCTAAACCTATTCTGTCTGTTCCTTTAAATATTTTGTGAGTTTCAATGCAATTATCTGTTATTTTTCAAAGGTTTAGAGTATACAGCTCTAGTTTCCTCAACCTTTCTTCATAGAACAGTCTTCTCAATTCTTTTCTTATTGGATCCATGTATGCCTTGGTCAAAAATATCCTTTCGTATATCTGTGAAAGTTTTTATAATCTATTTTTACATTTCTTGCCAGATCGCATTTAGATTCTGTTCTTCCTTCCTTTCCCCGTCAGTTTCTTGGTTCTACTTTGTTGTATTTTAGAAACCTGCCAAATCTGGAGATTTATCTTTAAAAAGCCTTTTTTTAAATCTTATACAAACGTTAACATCCTTTGTCAGCCACAGTTGACTGACCTTAAGAACTTGCACCTCACATCATAAGGTCAGAAGTGGGAATGTTCACCGATGATTGCACAAAGTTCAGCACCATTTGTGACACCTCAGGTTCAAATACAATAAGACTTGGACAATATCCAGGCTTGGGCTGACAAGTGGAAAGTAACATTTATACTACACAAATGCCAGATACTTACCACCTCTAATAGAAGACAATCTAACCACAACCCCTTGACATTTAACAGTGTTACCGCTACTGAATCACTAACCAACAACATCCTTAGGGTTACCATTGACAACTCAACTGGACTCACCACAAACATAGTAACTAAAAGAGCAGGTCAGAGGTTGGGAATACTGCAGCAAATAACTCACTTCTTGTCTCCCCAAAACTTGTCCAACATATATAAGGCATAAGTCAGGAATGTGATGGAATAGTCCCAACTTGCCCGGTTGAGTACAGCTCCAACAACACTCAAGAAACTTGACACCATCCAGGACAAAGCAACACATACATTGATACCACATCCACAACATTCCAGTCCCTCCACAACTGACTCTCAATAGCAGCAGTGTGTACTATCTATGAGATGAACTGCAGAAATTCATCAAAGATCCTCAGATAGCACCTTCCAAATCCAAGACCACTTCCACCTAGAAGGACGAGGGCAGCAGATACATAGGAACACCAACATCTGCAAGTTCCCCTCTAAGCCACTCACCATACTGATTTGGAAATATATTTCCATTCCTTCGCTGTTGCTGGGTTAAAATCTTAGAATTCCCATATAAGAGTATTGTGGGGCAACTTACAGCACAAGGACTTCAACAGCTTAGGAAGGCAGCTCTTCACTACTTTCTCAACAGCAATTATGGGTGGGCAATAAATGCTGGCCAGCCAACAACACACATGTCCCACTAATGAATAAAAAAAGAAACAAGTTTGCCTTTGGTGCCATGGATTTGTCTCTGGCTGCAGTCCCCTGAGGAACAAATCATCTTCACTTCATTTCCTGGATGGAATACTGATAAGCAAGCACAATAGATATAAGGCATTTTAGCTCAACCTGCTTGATTTTTTTTCAGCTTCACTGCAGTCACACATTACTTCTCTGCCTGTATGCTTCCAATCTTGCAGTGCTAGGTGGGATGCTCTTCAGACGGTCAGTGTGGACTCGATGAGCTGAAAAGCCTGCTTCCACACTATTGGGATTCTATGATTTCGTGCCTCAGGCTGTTCACTCAACTTCCCTCTGCTCAATTGCCATCCCATAGCTCTGGAAACTGTTTGTTACCCTTAGAATAAATACAAATTATTGAAACTTACAATTAACAACTTCATTTTCCTTTGGTTTTACTAACTAATTTTGTCACTTTGATTTAATTTTACCTCCCTTTTGCTAGTGTTCCTTCCTGAAATCCAAGTAGCTACCATTTCCTTATAAATGATTTTTAAAATTTTATTTCAGCTATTTAGACTCACTCTCTAGCAGCAGTTTTTCACCAACCAATAAACTTAGATTTCCTGTGATATACTTCTGGTAGTTTTCACACAGTGCTCAGAACGAAGCCATGCTCTGGTCTCTATGCTATTTTCAAACTTGCTGCCTCCTTTCTTGGTGCCCTGTTCAGCAATTAACATTTTAGATGAAGCCAAACTATTTTAGAATTTCAAAGGTAAGTTTTAAACTTTGCTAAAGAACTTCTTTCTGTTTAGTACATCAAGATGACTGAGTATTTGCCACTGCTTTTTTCTGCAAACTTTATTTCAAGCCCCTAGCTATCTCACCTGGTTTGAATTAGCAGCCAAAGTAGAGGGGAGTGGATTTCATGTTTACCAGTTGAATCAGTCGACAGTTACAGTGTGCATGTTATTTAGCCACCAGAAAGCTGCCATTTTCAATTTAAATGGGAAATCTTAGATAGACACTGAGACAAAGGCAGTGTCATTCTTATTCACAATCATCAAGATGTCCAAAACATAACTTTAACTTCAGCCCAAAGAGAGAAGTTGCCAAGATATTCCTGTCACACGCAAATAACTGTTTTACTTGTGTTTGGCTGAGGAGTGGAGTGTGGTGGTCAGGACCATTAACTTCTACTTGTGCCATGAGTGGACCCATCTTACTCTACAACTCCCTGTTTCTCAGATAAAGAGCATTTACATTTTGGTACGTTTTTTTTGGAGGGACCTTATTTGCTGATGCATTTTTACTGTTCTCTCTGCCCCAGTCTGCTCAGCTTTGCCCAAATTGCTGCAGTAGTCTATTTCCTTAATTTTTCTTTTTAGACCCTAGGTTTAAATTTCTTTAAAATTTCCCTTCAAGTGACCCTTTCCTTCCCCTCAACCCCCACATCCAATTTCCCCTATTTTCTACTTGTCATTTCTTCCAGATACAGAGGTCAGTGGGAGCCACTTGTTTACAAATTTTTTCTGTTACCAGGTCATAAATATAGATCTAAAATGCTGAGTGATTTCTAATTAAGAATAGAGTCTGTACCATTTCCATTGCACAGTGCTCCAATTAAAATCTATTGATTGGAAAATGAAAGCTCATGTAATGTCTATGCTCTGTCCCTGAACAATACCTGGGAGCTTATTGCAGAGTAAAAGCCAATCAGGTTAGAAAACAGAACATGGAATGAGAGAAACCCATGACTCAATCAGAGAAACAGACACAGTGAAGCTCCCTCCATTAGGCATCAGGCTCTGGAATTTATTAACTAAAGGATGGATGAAGCAAACGAAAACCATCAGAGACGAACATGGAATGTGCTTCCGCTCAGCACAAATACTTCATATTTGAATAGCAAAGACAGTTAGATGCATGTGAGAAAATGTAAAGACAAAGAATGGTGAATGGAATTAAAAACTAAATTAAATACAAAATTAAATAAGAAGGCTGGTGGTAAAAATGTAGACAAAATATGACGCAATACAGAGAGACAAGCAGAATAAGCACACAAGGTGCAAAAATGTGGGATCACTTTTTGTTACAATTATGAGATTTAAAAGATTCTTATAATTTTGAGACCATTAAATGTAAAGTAAAGAATGTTGAGAGACCTGTTTTGACATCGATCTGAGAGTAAACCTGTGTTGTTTTATTGTTAGAGATCACAGGATGGCTTAAATAGTTTTACTGGGAAGAAAAAGTATTTGTTGTACAAGGCTATCTGACATCACAAGCTGCCCATCAGGATATTAAAGGACAGTTCCAGGAGGGAGCTAACTTGTTCAGCTTCAACAGTTCTACTGCTAAGTCTATGTACCTTACAGTAATCTATATTTACTCTCATGTTTCAGTTTGATGTCTTACCAGAGACGACCACATAACTCAGCAATGTAACCAGCTATCATTTAGATTAGATTACTTACAGTGTGGAAACAGGCCCTTCGGCCCAACAAGTCCACACCGACCCGCCGAAGCGTATACCACCCAGACCCATACTCCTACATTTACCCCTTCACCTAACACTACGGTCTATTTAGCATGGCCAATTCACCTAACCTGCACATTTTTGGATTGTGGGAGGAAACTGGAGCACCCAGAGGAAACCCACGCAGACATGGGGAGAATGTGCAAACTCCACACAGAGAGTCGCCTGAGGCGGGAAATGAACCCGGGTCTCTGGTGCTGTGAGGCAGCAGTGCTAACCACTGTGCCACCGTGCCGCCCACATAGTATGCAAGGAATCTATTCTGTTTAAGAAGATTGAGCCTCTTCTGCTGAGGACTTTATTTCAATGACTTAGACTAAAACCAATAAGAAAGGTTGCTGGAAGTGAATCTGCGCAAGGCACTTTTGATATTTCTAGCACAGGTAACAACATATACTAACATTTACAGTAGGAGACAAAAACAGTGTCTCTGAGTTCATGAGTAAACCTCAAGGTCTCCCAAAATCCCAGAAATATCTTGTAGGTAACAATAGCAAATTGTTGTGCTGTAGACTATCATTTCACTTCCTAGCTGAAAGGGAGTTTAGGTTAAGGATGAGTATTCAGCAGTTTCATCTAAATATAAAGATTAATGTGTTTCACATCACCTTGGGAAAAGGATGGAGGAGACCATCATCAGATAATGCCACATGCTTTTCTACAAATCAGCAAAGACCACACAGATAGAAGCACTGCATGGTCAGCAGAAAGAAAGAAAACCTGCTTGTCTTTGAGTTTGCAGAGTGGAATTCTGGAGGGAAATGTTTGTTCAACAACAGATCAAACACATCCTGCATCCCTCTATAGATTCTGCAATATTTATTCTGCATGGCTGGGAGAATAACTTTCATCAGAACATGCTTTACTGTTGGTGGTGGATTTGAAAATGAAGGAAAGCACTTGGGGACAATCACTTGGCTATGGGATTATCAATTGGGATATGGGATTATCAATTGGAATATGGGAAATCCAATAGAAACAGAAAAATTGTGGAAAGTTTGCCAAAAGAACTGTAATTCTCTGAAGAGTGAGGTGGTGATAGTATGAAAGCAAGTTTCACTTTCTGCAGTTCAATACACAAGCAGTCCACAAAAAGAGAATAATGTTTAGTGAATAGTGCTTTTAGTTATTTGTTGCAATAAACATTTCAAAATGTGAAATCTTGTTGTATTACTCTTTCAGTGAATTGGAAATCTAAATTCATTTTGAAATATTATTGCCTCTACAGAGATCATAACATTATCTATTTTGTTCCCTAGACAGCTTCCAGCAGTGTGCTCTCTTAATCTCAATACATTTTCTGCACTCAAAGTCACTCAAGTGGAGTTGTAGGTTTTGTTGAATTATGTACAGATTGGTACAATAGACTACATATATTAGAAGCTTAGATAAGTTTGCTTAAACTTTATTTAAAAGTGAAACTTATGCCAGAAGGGGTAGATTTGTATTCTCAGAATAAATGCATTTTAGCTCAATTTCTGGAGATAAGTGGACACTGTGATTATAATAAATGGTGCAGCACACTGCAGTCCATTGTATTTATGACATGGATTTGAATTTCGTTATCTAAAGGATCCATTCAATAACTATAATTCAACATCTGTTTTTGTAAAACCATTGGTAACTTTTAAGACTTCTTCAATTTACAGGTAAAGCATTGAGGAGGTGATTGTACTAAAATATAGATCATGCATACAGATTTCAAATTGAAGTAGAAAGGTTAATACAAGTAGAATCTCTCAGGTGCTAATCATAAGTTCCCTTTGGGATCGTTTAACCATTTTATTAATTTGGGACTAAATCATTTCCAAAATTGCTATTACCATCTCTAAAAACTCTATCAAGAAACAGAATAATCTCTTTTTATAATTTAATCTAATACCTTAGTCTAAATTTTTTTACTTTGGAGAAAAATTTAATTTCATTTTGATTCTGTTTTTTTGTTCGATTTCTGCGGTTGCAGTTAATTTAAATAAATATTTTGTTAGATTGTACCAGTAATTGGTTGGCTTTTTCATTTAACTTCACTGCCCCTTTCAAGCCTATATATCTTTTTTTGCATGGTTTCTCTTTAATATCTACTCACTGTCCATTCTAGCTCACAGTAGCATTTTTGTTATAAAAAGGTATTACACACTCTAGTAATCACACAGTCACATTTATATTCCAAGGATGATGTTCTCAAAATGGAGATTTAATAATCCTCTTCTCTCAGATTCAGATTTTACAAATAATTTAGAATGGATGGATGGATCAGTGAAGTGATGAAAAATTGCTCTAAAACTGAAAAATAAATTAGGAGTTATGGCAGAATAGTCATGCTAGAAGAGGTCAACTTTCAGTTGACATAAATTGATTGGATAGTTAGATTATAGAGTTGAATGCAAATGGTAAAAACAAACTAAAGGTCAAAAAATGAAAGTAGAGAAGGACAAATAGAATAAGGTCTGAGGTAGTGTATCAATGCTCAGATACAATCTTTAAAGAGCTTAAAGATGACAGAACTATTAGAGATGGTGTGAAACTACTGCTAAAGATTATAAATGGATTCCCACAACTCATGTTGGCTTCGAAATCTAATATGTATTTCAAGGTCAGTAAGGTGTGTATTGTGAACAGAGTTTGTGAATTAAATGGCAAAATACCAAAGATAACTGAGAGAACTGAGATATTTTCACAATCTCCATCTAATTATACTGCAGTTTTCTTATAATTGGAAGATAACTATTCAAAACAAAATAGACACCTGGAAAAATTAGCCAAACATCATATTCGACACAATTGCAACAACAAAAACAATACAGCCTCTGATCATCTTAAGCAATAACACTTGTTTAACAAATCTAATGGAGGAAAATTAGAATCTGGTTAATAGAGCTTAATTTTCAAAAGACCTTTATTGAATTATCCATTGAAGTTGAAGGAAGATTAAGGTTTTGGAATTAAAAGCAAATGAACTGGCTGGATTGGAGATAGATTTGGCAAAAGGAAACAAGCACACAGGGAAATGATAAATGGGAAGAGCTGTGTCTGGGAGACAGTGTTGAGTAGAGGCTTATAGAACCTTTATTTCCCATTTGCAATATCCAGAAGTACTGAGAATGCAGTGTGTAATATAATGTTGTGACAATGTTTGGTGATAGAGAGATATATGACCAAGTGAGGAGTATAAGAAAGGTTAGTTACGTGAAAATAATTCTAAACCAGTTGACTGGATAGAAAAAGAAATGTAGATTAGCTGGATGGTGGATAAAGATGAGTAAATTAATCTTAGCACAGGGCTGGGGTATGAATATTGTATTTGTAAAGATGAAAAGGAGAAAAGGATGTGATGATGATTGTTAATCATTTGTTGACAGCATTGAGTCAATCTGAAACTGTTTATAATTTGCACTGGGTTCGCATCTTAAAAAGGCATTTCATTAAAAAATTCTAAGTTCTTGGCTTCTCAATATGGCTACATTTGGAATTTTGACTATAATTTTGGGTATTTCAGATTAAAGTATCTGTTAAATGCAGTTGAGGTGGTTTGAAACCATATATAATTGAAATGTCCAACAGGGATAGGTATAAAAAAACTATGGATGCTGGAAATGAGAAACAAAAATTGAAATTACTGGGAAAACTCAGCAACTCTGGCAGAATCTGTAGAGAGAAAGCAGAGATAATGTTTCAGGTCCAATGACGCTACTTCAGAACTCACACGAGGTGGTATATCCTGGTATAATGGTGGAAATGCTTGTAACAATTTACCACTGTTCCTCCTACATTTCATAGAGCAGATATAACCCTGTAGTACAAGGATTTTAAAACAGTTAATGTGAACCTGGAAGAAGAGGCAGAAATATCAAAGCATTGTTATCAACGAATGAAGATTTTCAAACCATAACCCTAAACACAGATCTACTTCATTGCATTGTTTCCACCATGAGAACAGTTGATGCAGGGAAAGCTTAGTGCATAACTCCCAATTTTCCCAAAAAATTATTTCCGGGACTCAAATTCCAGGATTATCAAAACAAGCTTGTAACTATAACAAGAGATGTTGTATCATGGACATACCCAAATTGAAGGAAGGAGAAAAGGTTTGGGCATGTGACCATGGAAAAAAGGGGGAAAACCACCAAGAGAGATAACAATCAGAGATCTTATTTAAGTACTTACTTCAGATGGAACAATTAAAGAAACAGAAGAAATTTTATTTTTATTCAATGATGTCAATCACTTGAATAAACCAGATGATGTATCTCAAGTTCATAAGAATTGGATTCTACAAACCTCAATGAAGAATCAAGAGTTCAGAGAAAGTCTACACATCTGTGTTTGACTAGAAGATGATGAAGCCTTGACAGGTAAAATCCGTGACATCAGGGACTTGGGTGAGATAGGGTATTATACAAAAGTATCAATGAACATATGTAAAAAGAAAGCAAAAAAAAACTTAAATGAGATGTCAGATAAGGGTTTGAATGGTTCAATGCCTGGGATAATGAGAGTAGACCTCCCACTGTGATGATGTAAGAGATTATATGAGGGAGGGATATGAGGGAAAGATCATGATCTTAGTGTAATTGGGTAAAACTGTACAAGAGGGTCACCAATTTACAAATTTCTGATTTATGAGCAGTTGTACTTATGAACCCAATCTAAACAATGGTGTAGTTTAAAGACCCACCATACAAAGATTTCCTGTACTTATGAATTGCAGTTTTACATTGTCCTGCTGGTGAACAGTCACTGGACTCATCCTTAATTCTGGTTTCTTCCCACAGATGCTGCCAAACCTGCTGAGTTCTTCCAACAATTTCAGTTTTCGTTGCATTGTCCTGCATTGTATTCCAACATATGTAGAAGTCAACTTGTGAGCGGACTCCTCCAGATCCTTCATAAACAATAACTTAGTTATTTAGCAAGTCAAAAGACAACAAATCCTTTGTTTTTAAGGGCATTGATGGGCATCTGTACCAATGGGAGTGCAAATGAAGAATTTGCCTTGATTCAGTGAACGGTGACACAAATTGTCATTTTTGCAAGTGAGGCGCAGGGTAGGAATGGGGATTGGCTGAGAATTTTTTCTTCTTCCCTGTATTTCTGTGTTCTGAAGAAACTTCTATAAATAGATTTAGTTTCTTCTGAAAAAAATATATGCATAATTCATCAGATTTTTTAAAGAACTTTTGACAATATTTCCTTCACATCAGCGTTTTAGTTTTGACATACACAAGCACAGTATGGCTAGTGTTGGAAATCTGATGTAAACACCAGGGTGCTGGAGTACACAGCAGCAATCCGTTTCCTTCTAAGCTACTGCTGAGATGTACTGAGCATGTCAGCCAGCATGCCAATGCTTAGCTTCTGCTTATGGAAGCTGCTGCCATGCATGGATGTCCAAAGAACTCCTGGCACTGCAGGAACAATTAATCGATCATTGCTCAGCAGGTTTGGTAACATCTGTGTGGAGAAAAAGAAAGCTATTATTTGAGGTCAATGTCTTTTTTTAGAACTGGCACCATTATTCTTGCTTTCTTGATGCTTTTCAATCATGTCAGAATGAGAAAATGTGAATGGAGACCCAATGCACTGCATCATATAGTGCATCTCAATGGTCAAAACCATTCCTTTGAATAAAGTAGAATCATTCTATTTTGTGTTCCTGAAATGAACATCACTGGCTGAAGAACACATTCTCTGATCTCACCTGTTGCTTTTTAAAGTGAGCCCTGGTGATGATGAGTGAGTGGATTTAGAATAAAATAAAATAGAATCTTTATGGTGTGGAAGCAAGCCATTCGGTCCATCGAGTCCACACTAACGCTCCAAAGAGATTCCCACCCAGACCCACTCCACTGCCCCAAACCTGTAACCCTGCATTTCCCATGGCTAATCCACCTAACCTGCACATCCCCAGAAATTACAGGCAACTTAGCATGGCTAATCCACCTAACAAGTACAATCAAGCATAAATATAGATTTGGACTGTGGGACAAAACCGGAACACCTGAGGAAACCCACACAGACATGGGAGGAGCATGCAAACTCCACACAGACAGTTACCTGAAGCTGGAATGAAACTGGATCCCTGGCGGTGTGAGGCAGCAGTGCTAACCACTGCATCATCGTGCCTGCCGCCCCCCCGCCTCCCATTTTTGCAGTTTAGAACTACAATACTTTATGACGGGTGGTAGAATGGACCATGGATTTGGAGGAGCGGGACATATTTTGTCATGGAGACTTGAGAGGGTCAAGGGAGCTGGTAATGATGATGTGGATAACCCACAAATTAAAGATATGTAGCAAGTGGCAACTAGTTACATCATCATTAGATATTGGAAGTTTTAACAGGACTTCTGTTTTACAGAAGAAGCAAAAGAGCTGGATTTCCATCCTCCCTACCTCACCAACACCCACAAACTCCACAAGTCCCATCCAGCCAGATGATGCCACCAAATCTCTCATGAGCCCTCATGCCTCTCCCCCATTCCAAATTATGCTCCTCCTATCCCACTCTGAGATGGCCTCTTGTGCCCCATGCCAATCTGTGACTCCCTCCCTGTCCCGTTGACCTGTCATGTCTTCATGCCAAAAGAATGTCCCTCTTCTCACCCCTTGCTCTATTGTGCTGCCTATACAAGAAATTGCACTTCTATGCCCATTCAATCACAGTGCACTCTATAGAAGCAATGAATATTATGGTGATAATATGTGTATAAAACTTTAAAAAGATTCATTTATAACTTACCACTTCATTAAAACCACTGTTCAACAAAAAAAATTCTCCGTTTACTGCAACCCAATGAAAGTGTCTGTTATTCGAATTCTTTAAAGTTTCAATATCTGAAATCACAAATCACTTTAAAACACTTAAAACGTCTGCTGACAAAAGTTGCGAAACTGATAGCAGAGATCAGTTAGAGAATAAAGCAGGGCCTCAGGTGTTTCACAAGAGCTTGTCTGGGGTCTCACCAAAGCACCATCACGTATTTTTGTCTGTGAGCCCAGGCAGCCATACACCTGTTAAACAGCTGTATAATATACAGTGTATCATGATGAATGAATATGGTGGTACACTGTTTGGCCTGGAGAAGGACATGAGGCTAAGGTGAAGGAAAGTGGGTCTGCTTTGCAATGGTGGACTGGGGTGGCGGGGGTGAGGGGGGGGCAGGAAGCATAAAGGTCACGTTATCCAGGATGGGTAGTCATTATATTATTATGGATGGAAATGTGTTGCTGGAAAGGCGCAGCAGGTCAGGCAGCATCTAGGGAACAGGAGAATCGACGTTTCGGGCATTAGCCCTTCTTCACTTCCTTTGTGAAGGACATCTAACAAATCAAAGAATCTACTGTGCAGAACTGACTTGCAGAAGTTCAAAATCAACGTTAACAGTCCTCGAGCAAAAGACCTACCAATCTTTCAAGTCTGAAAGTTTATATTCTTTGGATAATTTTGAAACATCCAGGCCACCAGCATTTGTGGGGTCATAGGCTTGGAGGGAGATAGGGATTGTTAAATGTATAGGGAAGAAGATAGAAGTAAGAAGTTAACAATGTTACATTAAGCTCCGTTCAATCTGATAATGTCACCCATTCTTTGGGTGAAGGTAGTGGAGATTAACGCAAGATGCCTATAGGAGGCGTGTCCTGCACAGCTCCTGATAATCCGAAGTAATTATGCTGAGCAAGTTAATGTAAATTGCACCAATTATTATCATCATGCAATGAACTGCCACGTTATACAAGATTTGCACCTCTATTTAGATTTACTAGTGGGCTAGACTTTACCACTGATAAATAGATAGGCCCAAGACTCAGCCCAGAGAAAGTTTTGGTGGCAGTGAACTATCCAAATCAGGATATGACAGTGAGCTCTCTTCTCAAACCAGCTGGTTAGTTAATAGATTGCAGCCAGTTGTAATCCATGTGTAATGTGTAATAGAGTCATAAATGTTTGTTTGATTATTTTCATGCATACAGCAGAGAGAAAATAACCCTTCTATATTTGACTGAAACCCCTACTGAGCAGAAAATGTCATTTCTGTTACCATTAAAAATAAAGACTACAAAAACTTCCACCAAAAATTGGCAGGTCCTCTCTCAATAAAACTCCTCATAAATAATGTTATTATGTGCAATAAAACACAGGGAGGTGCCTTTATGTGGAGTCCTCCTGACTAAATTGTTTCCAAATGTTGAACATTCTGCCTTCTTTCAGTGACAACTCTATTTTTTTTTAAGGATTCAAATCCACTGTTTGTAATATGACCCTATTCAAGTGAACGCAAGAGCAAGAGTAGGCCAGTTGGCCCTTCAAATCTGCTCACACATTCAACATGATCATAGCTGATCATCTAACACAGTACCCTGGTCCCATTTCTTCCCATATCTTTTAATCCCTTTAGTCCGAAGAACTATACCTAGATCATTCTTGGAAGTCTTCAGTGTTTTGGCTTCAATAGTTTCCTGTGGCAGACAATTCCACAGACTCACCATTCACTGGGCAAAGCAATTCCTCATCTCTACCCCTAAGGCATTCTACTTATCCTTAGACTGTAACCTTTACTTCTGGACTTCTTGGTCATTGGAAACATCCTTCCTGCATCTACCCCATTTAATCCTGTTAGAATTGTATAAATTTCTTTGAGATTTCCCCCACCCTGACTTTATTCTTCTAAACTGTGGTGAATATAGAATCCCAACTGATCCAGTCTCTCCCCATACATCAGTCCTGCCATCATAGAAACCAGTCAGGTAAATCTTCTTTGCTCTTAGTACATAGCCAGGACATCCTTCCTCAGGTAAGGAGACCAAAACTATACACAATACTCCAGATGTGGTCTTCCTAATGACCTATACAATTGCAGCAAGACATCCCTGTTTGTATTCGAATCCTCATTACATTTAAAAGAAGGACATTTGAAAACAGTTTTATTTTTCGTAATATCTTATACAGGACAGAACCTTTCCAGCCCATGAATAACATGGGCATTGATGAGTTAATTGGGAAAACCATGGTGAAATTTGAAAAGTAAGATTCTCGACATCAAGAGAGAAAAAAAACTGAATTTGTAACTATGATTTGAATGGTGAGATGGAGTTTCCCATTCTCCCATTCTGGCAAATAGACACTAAATGGCAACAATTCTCCAACATGGATGTCAGAGGAGGTACCAGTCACTTCCAATTCACTGTTATGTGTTCGAAATTCTACCTTGGACAGCAGTCACCAACATCTCAGGATACACTCCATAGGCAGCAACCACCTGCATCATCAACCACCCCACCCACCCGACCACAGAGGTTGGCAGTGAACACTTACCACCCTCACTGTACCCTCATGGCTCATCTCCAATCCACTTAAAATGTAGCTCTCCACTTCAAAGCTGCACTTTGGAATGTGCTGGTACCTGTCATTGCAATGCTGCTGCCAGAACACTTCTTCCCTGTGCTCAAGCACCTACCTCATGGATCGGACCAGGATGCATCTCAATCCTTGCATGCTTTCAGGATTCGCTCACTGTGAATATCTACACTGGCAAAGTATCTCTGCCCTGCCTTTTCTTTGAAGAATTGAGAAATCACAACTCCTTGGTCTTTCCTTGTCATTTAGTGCAGACAAAGCCAAGGACCTTGCCGATAGTTGCCAGCAGTTATTAGTCAAGGGGCCAGTGATGTTGCCATACTGCATCATGCTGCATCAATGTTAAACATACAGCATCCACAACACATTGCATATGCTTCATCCAAATGGCCATGTCACCAAGTCTAAAGGCAGTAGTCCTTGGTCAAGTCAAAAGGAATTAGATTAGATTAGATTAGATTAGATTACTTACAGTGTGGAAACAGGCCCTTCGGCCCAACAAGTCCACACCGACCCGCCGAAGCGTAACCCACCCAGACCCATTCTCCTACATTTACCCCTTCACCTAACACTACGGGCAATTTAGCGAACTGAAGCCGGATCTCTGGCGCTGCGAGGCAGCAGTGCTAACCACTGTGCCACCGTGCCGCTCTGACTGAGAATGTTTCTCAGTCAGAGCATCTTGCCATGGTCAAAGGGCAACACTTAATTTCAACCCAGAACTGCACCCAATAGTCCAACTGTAGTTTCACCTGTACAATAGAAGCATGACCTCTTTGTTCCCATAGTAAAATCTTCTTGCCAAAGAAAATCATGTCATTTACCTTTCCAATTGTTGCACGTACATGCAAGCTTTCAGTGACTTTTTCAAGTAAACTTAGGACCCTTTAGAAATCAATACTATCCAATCTCTGATCAGTTAGGAAAGACTCTGCATCCAAGTTTCTCCTACATAGTGGATAACCTCACACTTCCATGCCATCTGTAATAGATATTTCTAATATATCATCATTTGGGAATGAGATTCTAAAGTACAGGTAAATGGAATTTTGAATTTAGTTCTGCAAAGGTGACATTTAAACAAAAACCAAGTAATTTTTGTACAGTATAGTCAAACAATTTCCAAGAACACAAATGATTCAACTGAAAATGATTAGTAAGATACCTGGAAAGTTAATCACTGAAACATTTTATACTAAAATGAGTTTTATAACTAGAGAAAAAAGTAGCCAGCTAAAGTAATCACATTTTAGTGAAGAATGGGTTCATCCCAGCAGAAGGTCAGTTTGGTTTTTGGGCAGCCTCCAGCCTTAAAGTTCCTAGGCTTTCAGAGCTGGCAAAAACTCCTAAACTATTTTACAGTTTAAGTAGAAGGAGCATTTCTTAAAAAGTTCAGTTAGGAAATGTCAGTGAGTTAGATTGCATCTGTCCCAATTTCTCAGTCTTTTTTTGTTGAATTCTAAAATGATCCCGATCCTTAAGTTGTAAGCCTGCTTGGTCACTTTATATGGCTCTTCCTTTGACTGATACTTTCTTTAACTCCCCTTATTAGCTTGCATCTCTCACTTTTCCTTTTGTGCATTTTTGTCTTAAACAATGAATGTTTTTGAAAACAAATGTTGTTTAAATAATAGTCATTGCTTATCTACTATAAAAAACCATTCCAATCCACCACAATCAGCCTCTTCCCTTTACCTTGACAATTGCCCTTGTTTAAATAAGAGGCCTGGTTTCAGTTTGAGTGAAACATTTTTCAAACTTAGTAGAAGGTTCTTTTGTACTGTGGTCACTACTCAGTACAGACATTTGCAAGGTAAATTAGGCTTTTCTCATTACATTACATTTGATCTAAAATAGTGTTCTATTTGGTTCCTCAAGATATTGTTCCAGAAAACTGTCATCACAAATGCATTCCAGAATTTTTTTCTACAGCCATTGGTGCTCATTGAATTTACTGAATATATGTGGATTGAAGTCACTTATGATTATTACAGTCCCTTTACTACAGTGTGTCTAATTTTTCTAATTTATATCATATTCTACTTTATCACTACTGTTTGGTCACTTTATACAGCTCCTCCTTTGATTGATTTTATCTTTAACTTCCCTTATTAGCTTGCATTCCTCACTTTTCCTTTTGTGTATCCTAAGTTGTATATTTCTACAAACTGCTACTACCAATATCTGCTGTGCTTTGCAGTTCCTTGGCTCAACCCAAATAGATTCAACACCCCATTCGTCTGATCAGAGTTCCCCTTTCAGTTAAGCATTGATTGTTTCCCTTATTATCAGCTCTGCCCCATTTTCTTTTCACCTGTCCCACCTAAATGTCAAATACACTTGAATATTCTGTCCCCAGTCTTGTTCACTCTGCAGCCTCATCTCCATAGTCACAATTAAGTCATGCCCTTTACTTTTGTGAATGCTATCAATTCATCAATCTTGTCACTAATGCTGCATACAGTCAGACAGAGTGCTTATAATTCTGCTTTAACACTATCAGCAATTTAATCCTGCTTGATTCTAGGATTTGTTTCTGCTGCTCTCCATCTTCAATTACAACTTTTCTACTTCCCATAACCAGCATTGTTTTTATTCTGAATTCCCTCTTAGGTTCACATCCCCCTGTCAAGTTAGTTAATAACATGCCCAACAACACTAGCAAGACTTCTTCCAAGGACATTAGACTCATTTCTACTGAGGTATAACCATTCTCCTTGTACAGGTCTCACTTGCTTCAGAAATCTAAAACCATCCATCTTCAATCATTTCCTAACCACATACTCAATCTCCCTATTTCTATACTCACTAGCAACTGTAATAAGTCCTGAGTTTACTGCCTTAGGGGTCTTACTTTTTAGTCTCTCATCTCGCTTCCTAAATTCTAATTTCAGGACTTCAACCTCTTTCTACTAATATTTTTGGTCCATGACCTTTGGCTCTTCACCCTTGCGAAAAGGTAGCTCTGCAGTTGCTCTGGGATATGTTTAATGTTGGTACCACACTGGCAACGTCCTATCCTGGAGTTATGTCTATGGCCACATAAATATTTGTTCTGTACCCCTATCAAATTGCCTACTACTAGTGCCCTCCTTATCTGTGAATCTGCAATGTCACCACTTGGATCTTGCTGCATTCCTCTGATGAAGCATCTCACTCGCTAGTCTCCAAAATGACAAGATAAATGAGCATGACATTATATGGCAGATCTCCTCATACAAGTAGAGACAAGCATAATAGAATAAATAATGCTTTTCTGACACTAATGCCAGGACTATGGTATTTCAACTGTTATTTGAATCTGGGCTGCTATCACTTTACGAAATAAGATCAGTGCATTGAAGTATTTTCTAACATGATCTTTAATAGAATAGAGGTGCTATTGGTAACAGGGCTGAATTATTTGACAATAGTAGTTGTTATAAGGTCTGCTGGCACAAGATAAATGCGCATGACATAAAATGAAGCTTCTCCGAAAGAAGAAAAATGCTGAAGACAGATAAACATCATTCACACCTCAACTGTTGGAAACCAAGCCACAAGAGGTGCAAGGAAAAGAAGGCCTTTTTTGGAAGAAAGAAGCAGTCTGGAGAAATACTAGACTTTGTTACATCCAGCTCTCAAAGCAGCAACTTGGTCACAATCATGGAGTGATTGGAAGGCTTTCCAGGAGTTCTACTTTAATAATTGGGATCGCCTTTAACTTGGGTGCATTCCAAACATTTTATGACCTTTGCACATAGTACTTTCAATCCACACAGTGGCAGCTGTTTGAACCTGATGAATCTGGATCTAGTGTCCAAACTGCATTTGGGAGGTGGGGAGGTGAGGGTGTAAAGGTAATGTCATTGGCCTTGTAATCCATAATTCCAGGATAATGCTCTGGAAACATGGGCTCAAAGTCTTTTTTTTTTAATAATGGAATGAAAAGCTAGCAGGATGGCCACCATGTAACCATTGTCTGTTGTTTTACGAAAAAAAACACCCAACTGATTCTCTAAAGCCCTTTAAAAAAATCTCCCATATTTACTTGGTCTGGTCTATATGTCACTCCAGACCCACAGCAACATGATGGACTTAACTGCCCTCTGGGCAATTAGGGGTGGGCAATAAGTGTTGGCCCAGCCAGCAATATCCACATCCAATGTATGAATAATTAAGAAAAAGTACTTCAAGTGCTACTGATATGATTAATCACATTATTACTCTTTAGTTGTGTCTGATCTGAATTGCTATTCAATTCAAAGATCATCCACATATAGAGGCTTGCTAATTTTAACATTCCAGCCATTCACTGGGAATCTCTTCATTCTACAAAGTAAAACCTTGAGTGTTTTTTTCAACAAATTTGACCTTTCTACAGCTAAAGTAGAATATGAAATTACTTGTTCTAGGAATCAGCCAGTTACTGTGGTCAGACAGTAAAAAGATTTCCCCTGTCTTTTGATGAAGCATCTCACTCGCAACAATTATTTAAATGCATATTAACTCAGTTTAATAATCAATTTTTATGGTTTTTCCCAAGATTTTATTTTGCCTCAACATCACTCAGCTGGGATAAGCTCCAACAGATCTGCTCCCTCTAACAATGTCGTTCTTGAGTTGGGAAATTCTTTAATAGAAACCGGCTCCAGTTATCCCTTATTAATTGTGGGAAAGTTTTAGTTTTCACTTTAAGGCCCAATAACTTCGGAAATTTAATGCAAGGATGATTATCCAGCCAAAGAAATGTCCCCTCACTCCATTGCACAAGTTCTTGGATCAAAACACATGTCCCATTTTAAGTTTTTTTTGCAATTTCAGGGAGAAGTTAAATTTTACTTCAAGGTTTTTTAAAACTTCTCTCATGGGATATGGGCAGACCCAGTAAACCCGACACATATTGTCCTTCTCTTATTGCACTCAAGAAGGTGGCAGTGTACCTCCTTGAACTGCTGCAGTCTACGTGCTGCAGCTGCAACCGCAGTTCTGTAAGGATGAGAGTTCCCAGACTTTCATCCAGTGAAGGAATAATACTATATTTATTTCCATGTCAGACGTGTGTGAAGTCGCAGGGTGTGGTGTTCTCATGCATCTGTTATGGGTTTTGTTCCTGTAGCATGGTGGCTCAGTGGTTAGTACTGTTGCCTCACAGCATGAGAGACCTGGGTTCAATTCCACCATTAGTTTGTGAGGATTTTGCACATTCTCCCTGTGTCTGCATAAGTTTCAGTAGGGCACTCTGGTTTCCTCCCACATTCCAATATGTGCACATTAGGTGGATTGGCTATGCTAAATTGCCCATAGTGCTCAGGGGTGTCTAGGCTAAATGGATTAGCTATGGGAAATGCAGGGTTATAGGATAGAGGGATGGGCCTGGGTGGGGGGCTGTTTGGATGGTTGATGTGGACCCGTTGGGCTGAATGGCCTGTTTTCACACTGTACGAGTTTTATGAGCTGAAAGTGATTATGGACTTGGAAGAAGCTACTTTGGGGAGTCAATGCAAAGCATCTTTAAAGACAACATACAGTTGCCACAGTGTGCCAGTGGTGGAGGCAGGGAATTTTTAAGGCACCAGATGGAGTGCTGTAGCAGTGTGCTTTGTATTGAAATATGTTGTGCTTCTTGAGTGTGTTTGGAGTTGCACCAATCCAGGCAAGTGGGCAGTATTCTATCACTCTTCAGACTTGTACCTTGTTGATGGTGGTCAGGTTTTGGGAATTCAACACTAAAAGATTCCTAGCCTCTGAACTGCTCTTGTAACCATTTGTATATGGCTAGTTCAGTTCGGCTTCTGGTCAATGGTAACCCCCAGGATGTCAATAGTAGAAGATCCAGTGATGATAATACCACTGAATATCAATGGACAATGGTTAGGCTTTCTCATGTTTGTCATTGACTGGCCTGTGTGTGGTACGAATCATACTTGGCACTTTCCATTCAAAGTCTGGATGCTGTCCATGACTTGCCACATTTGGACCTGCATTGCTTCAGTATCTGAGGAGTCTTGACATAGTCCTGAACATTGTGCAGTCAACTGCAAACAACTCAACTTCTGATCTAATGACGAAGTTACCATTGATGAGGTAACTGAAGACGGTTGGACATAGGACATGATCCTGAGGAATGCCCACAGAGATATCCTGGAGCTGAAATGACTGACTTCCAACATTTGCAACTATCTTTATTTGTGCCAGGTAAGACTCCAACCAGTGGAGAGTTCTCCCCTAATTCCAGATTTGCTAGGGCTCCTTGATGTCGCGCTCAGTCAATGCAGTCCTGTTGTCAAGGGCTGTCACTCTTGTCTCACCTCTGAAATTCATCTCTTTTGATGATGATGTAGCTAAAGATGATTGTGCCTGGGATAATGACACTTAAAATAAAAGTAGAAAATTAAATCATATATTAGCCTGCAGGGTCTGCTGATAAAAGAAGCTTGTGTTACCAGTGTTGTAACCTTTAGTTTATGCTGAAATGGCCTTGGCAATAGTTATGATTCAGGGCCTCAATAGTTTTCAAAAACTGTAAATTCTAGTAAACTTACCATGGACTTTACTGTGATCTTCAGACTTAGACGGTCATTCCTGTGACTTAATTGCGTTAATAGGCTAAGGGTACATTCAGATTGGAAAGTTTCTTTGAGGAGTCTTGAGCGATTGAATGCTGTGCCTGGAAGAAAGTCTACCTCTGTTGCCTTCCTCTTTCAAAAAAAAAGAATGTCAGATCTTTGGTTGTTGTCAAACAGTCAGCATGCCTTATCTAACTAGGCTTGAAATTTGGGTGGAAAGTTAATGAACAGCATGTGACTGCCAGTGAGGCCTGGCAGTAAAACTCATCATGGTCTCCTTCTGCCATGGACTGGGAGGAATCTACTTGAATAACTAACAGTTAGAACCATCAATCTCAAAATGCACTTAAAAGCTCCATTTGTGATTTGTTAGTTTGAAAACATTTCCTTTCAATATCAGTTGGTGGAGGTTAGGAGTTATGGGTTAAACATGTATCATGCAAGTTGCAAAGTCCATCTCTGCTACTTTGCTTTGGCAGAGAAACTTTTCATCCAACATTCTGAAAAAATGCTAGGATTGATAGATTATTCTAAACAGATTTTACAAACATGAGGGACACACACACATGGGTATTTCACTTCAATATGAGCTGTCAGACTACACTTGCTTAATGTTACCTTATGTTTCCAGAAATATTTGGCAATGAACCACACGTACTAGGGAGTGATTACTAACACAGGAAAATGAGCTAAGAATTTTACTTTCCAAATCATTTAAAAACGCTTATTATAGCGTAATATATGCCAGATCTGTTTCAATTCAACAGGTCTAAAGAATTATCCTGGCACTCTGAAGAGAGCTGAATGGAATATGGTCTAGCTTAAAGGGTAAGAACATGTTAAATGTCAATTTTTCTTCCAGCATGCTAGTTAAAAACAAAAGTGAAGGAAAGCTATTGTGAATGCAGGAAATCTGAAATAAGAAAATGGAAAGCCTGGAATTACTAAGCAGGTCTGGAAACATCTTTGGAGAGAGGAACTGAGTTAATGTTTTAGGTCAAAGACCTTTCTTCACAACTGGATTCTGTTGAAGGGGCCTTGATCTGGAACATTAACTCTGTTTCTCTCTCCACAGATGTTGCCAGACTTGTGGAGCATTTCCAGAAATTGCTGTTTTTGATCTTGATAAGAATCTGTTTATTTGAAAAGTAACTGCTAGTGACTGCAAAGGCCTCATAAAAATCATGAGGCATAGTAATGATTTGTCTTCTAGAAGCAATTAAAGCATTTATGTATTCAGTTTTATGTATTTTACTACTTATGACCAAAGTAAACTGGATAAATGAGAGGGTCTCGGGTACTAATCAGAACAATAGTACCACTATTGTTACGCTGTTATAAACAGTTAAACATCATCTGAGGGTTTTTTCAACTTTTGAAAAAGTATACAGTTAAAATATTTTCAATTAAGAATGCTCCATAGATTTTGAAGCTACAATTTAACCAAAATCTTTAAAGATTTGATCAGCTTTCAATGTTATTTGCCCTGAACTTCCTTAAACTATATAGTTAAACGTTAGTTACATAAAAAAAATTCTTTAGAATCTATGTTGATTTGCTTGTTCCTAATTTTAAAAACTACATTTATGGCAAATAATTAGCATTTGGACTAGCATTATTGTCACATGTTCTCAAATGTGTACAGTAAAAAGTTTACAAATCATCACTTACGGTGCTAGCTTATGGGTGGCACGGTGGCACAGTGGTTAGCACTGCTGCCTCACAGTGCCAGAGACCTGGGTTCAATTCCCACCTCAGGCAACTCTCTGTGTGGAGTTTGCACATTCTCCCCGTGTCTGCTCTGGTTTCCTCCCACAATCCAAAAATTTGCAGGGTAGGTGAATTGGCCATGCTAAATTGCCCGTAGTGTTAGGTGAAGGGGTAAATGTAGGGGAATGTGTCTGGGTGGGTTGCACTTTGACGGGTCGTTATGGACTTGCTGGGCCGAAGGGCTGTTTCCATACCGTAAGTAGTCTAATCTAATGTTAGGTACAGATTCTTCAGTACAAGTTCTTAGGAAGAAAATAGAAATATAAAGGACTAGAAAGTCCAGCATTTCAGATCGTAAGAATAATTTTAAAAACTGAGAAATAAGAAGTTCAGAATAACAGTCCTTCCAACCCAGTCAATGCTGGCACCTTGAGTCATCTCAAGACCGCAAGTCTAAGCTGAGGCCATGTTGGTTTGCCAAGGGACTGCCACATTGAGCTGCTGAGAGATTGTTACACTGGGCCAGGAGACTGCCATGTCAGGCCAAAAGGTTGCCTTGCTAGCTGGTGCTGAGGCTGAGAGTCCAAGTCCATGATAAGGCTGGGAGTTCAGAAAATCGCTGAGAAGAAAACAGAAAACACTAAAGAGAAAAAAGATAAAGAAATGGACAGAGCAGATGAGCTCCAGCTGAAGCATCCTACTCCCCTGCCATCTTGGAAATTAAGTCATAAAGCAAAGAATGAGAAAACATCATTAACCACAGCAACTTATACCTTTCCACAGGATATGTATAATATCATATACTCTCGTGAAAAGCAAGAAACATCACCAAAATAATAACTGAGGCAAGGTTATGCATAAATATTGCCCGGTCCTACAGGTAATCAAGCAAAATCCTAATGCAACCCTTCATTCATATTTACGTATGTGGCACAGATTCAAAGTTTGTAAATGGTGGAAAGCATAGTTATACTGTGAATCAGGTAATGATAGACATTGTGCACTCAACCAGCCACACACATACCAGATGAAATCTACTGCAGAGAAAATGATGAAATCTTTTGGTACTAAGAATGAAGATGGGCAACATAAAGTAAAGGATAGAACTCTTTTGAAAAATATATCAGAAAAGAAAGGAGACCTGGTGGCAATGTGTACCAGTCATTGAAGATTTCAGGGCAAGTTAAGAAAAAGTCTCAAAAGACAAATAGGATCGTGGGATCCAAGGATCCAAGGCAGTGAGTATGAAAGTAAAGAAATTACGTAAGATCTTCCTAAAACACTGATTTTGTCTTTATTAGAGTACTATGTGCAAATTAGGACAGCACATCACAGAAAGGACGTGAAACTTTTAGACTGTAGAAAATCCAAATAAACCATATCCACTGATTCTCCCACATCAATTCTATTAGCTACACCCTCATGAAAATTCTGTAAACCTGTGAAACATGATTTTCCTTTTCTAAATCCAAGTTGGCTTTGCCTAATCCCATTGGTATTTTCTAAGTATATTGAAATGACGTACTTTATAACAGACTCCAACTGGCATTAGGCTAACTGGTTCATAATTCCCTGCTTATTCATTCTTAGAAAATAATAGTAGAGTTACATTGGCTATCCTCTAATCAGCCTGGACTGTTCCAAAATCTGCAGAACTTTGCAAGATGACAATCAACACATCCACTTTTTAGTTAGCCACCTCTAAGTATTTTTGGCTATAGATTAAAACGCTCTAGAAATGTATCAACTTTCAGACCTATTGATTTCTTCAGCACTTTTTTTCTTATTAATGTTAATTTCCTGTAATTCCTCCTTCCCAATAGACCTTAATTTCTCTAAAACTTCTGGGAAGCAATTGACGTTTTTTTTTGCAAAGACAGAACTTAAGTAGCTGCTTAATTGCTCTGCCATTTCCTTGTTCTCTTATCTCCCACCTCACAATTTCACAATCTTTTCACTCTGTCCCAGAGCACTTGACAACTCTTATTTAAAGTATTTTTGTTTAGATCTCCCACCTCACAATTTCACAATCTTTCCACTCTGTCCCAGAGCACTTGACAATTCTTATTTAAAGTATTTTTGTTCAGATATGTTACAACACACCTCTGGGACAGTTGGGATTTGGAGTTATGTCTCCTGCCTCAAAGAAAGGGACACAGTAACTACACAAGACTACACCGCTAACCTCTCTTATTGATACTACTGGGATTCTGATTAATTTCCTAGCAGGTAGTTTCAAAGAACAGTTAAGGCAGTTACTTAATTAGCTGATCTCACCTAGTCATCAGCAGAACCCTTGATTTGTTTGATTAGACCTACCCTCAAGCCTTGACTTACAACAATAAATTTAAGTGAAATATTACATTTCCAGCAAGCAGTCCTAGATTTTGTACAAAATTTACCCTTAAAATGTAACAGTTTTGCCTCCCCAGTTTTTTCCACTCTGTGTCAGAGAGTTTATGGATTAATGGTGGGGCAGTTCAGGTTGTTATTGATTGCTGCAATGGATGTGGGATTTCTTGAGAAGAAGTTTACGTGAAAACAATGCAATGTGCCTGGAAAATGATGGCAGGCAGACTGAAAGATGTATACGATATTTGCAGAAGCTGGGAATGGATGCTGCAGTTGGCAACAGGTTATTGTGAACTTGTAAAACTACATGAAAGCACTGACAACTAAGTGACTATACATGACAGAATGTAACCTTTCAAGCTATCCCACATAAACCTTGCCAGATCATCATACAAACATTAAATCCATCTGTTTCTATCTTGTATTAGATTTGAACATTGCTTACAACGCTGGCATTGTTGCCCATCCTTAGTTGCCTTTGAATCGATCGACTCTCTTGCCTATATCTGAGGACAGCTACATATAGGCCAGACCGATTAAGGATTAGCAGAGTTCCTTCTCTAAAGGACATTTATGTTTCAGATGGGTTTTCACAACAATCAGCAGTGATTATGTGATCAACATTAGGCTAGCTTTAAATTCACATTCAAATTTATTTAATTCACATTTCACCCCTTGCCTTGGCACAATTTGAGCCTATAATGCATGAGATTGGGTCGCTGGATCACTCGACTAGTGATATTACCATTACATCACCATCTCCCATACTTCAGTAAGGAACTCAATCAAGCAGCATAGAAACATCAACACATGGAAAAGGAGTAGGAGTAGGCAATTTGGCTCTTTGAGCATGCGCAACCATTCAATTATGATCATGCTGATCATCCAATGCAGTACTTTGTTCCTGCTTTGTCCCCTTGCCCTTGATCCTTTTATCTTGAAGAAGGATATCTAATTTCTTCTTGAAAACATTCAATGTTTCAGCCTCAACTGCTGAGAATTCCACAGACTTACCATTGTTTTTGGTAGAAAAACTTTCTCTTTTTCTCAGGCCTGTATCTTTAGACTGCGACCCCTGGTTGTAAACTACATGGCCAACGGGAGCATCCTTCATGCATTTACCTCGACTAGTCCTGCAAGAATTCTGTATGTTTCTATAGAATCCCTTCATTCTTCTAAACTCTAGTCAAAGTAGTTCTAACAGATCTGAGCTCTCTTTGTACATTAGTCTGCTATCCCAGGAATCAGTTTGGTGGTACTCCCTCCATAACCAGAACATTCTTCCTCAGGTAAGGAGACCAAATTGCACACAGTACTCCAGCAGAACTACTGCAAGTTGTCTGAGCTCCTGTACTTGAATCCTCTTGCAATGAAGGCCAACATGTCATTGGTCTTCTTCATTGCTTGCTGCACTTGCATGCTTGCTTTTAGCAACTGGTATACAAAGACACTCACATCTGATTGCACCTCCCCCTTTCCCAATCTATTGCTATTCGGATAATAATCTTTCTTCCTGGTTTTGCTACAAATGTGGATAACACTACATTATACTGCTTCAGCCATGCATTTGCACATTCACTCAACTTGTCCACATCACATTGAAGCATCTCTGCATCCATCTCACAGGTTACCCTCCCACCCAACTTTACATCATCTGCAAACTTGGATATATTATATTTCGTTCCCTCATATGAATCATGAATATATATTATAAATAGCTGGGGTCCAAGTACTGATGCATGTGGTACCCCACTGGTTAATGCCTGCACTTAGAAAGTGACATGTTTATTCCTACTTTTTTCTGTCTGCCGAAGAGTTCTCTATCCATGACTTTCCATCACCCCATCCTCTATGCTTTCATTTCATATGTTAATCTCTTATGTGGGACTTTAACGTAAGCCATCCAAAAGTTCAAGTAAACCATATTTGCTGATTCACCTATCCACTCTACTAGTTATATTTTCGAAAAATACCAGATTTGTCGTGCATGATTTCCCTTTTGTCAGTCCATGCTGACTCTGTCCACTCCTCACTGTTTTCCAAGTACCTTGCCATTACATCGTGGATTCTCACTAATGGACTCTCACACTTTTACCAATACTGATGTCAGGCTGACTGGACTATAATACACTGTTTTCTCTCTACCTCATGTTTTAAGTAGTGGGATAACATTAGCTACCCGACAATCCATAAGAACTATTCCAAAGTCTACAAAATCTTGAAAGATGACCACCAAGGCAATCATTATTTGTAGGGCCACTTCCTTAAGAACTCTAAGATGCAGGTTATCGACCTCTGGGGATATATTGTCTTTAAATCCCACTAACTTTCCAAGTACCATTTCTGCATAACTACTGATTTCCTTCAGTTCCTCCTTCTCACTAGACCCTCTGGGTAAGTACTCCTGGATATTCAGTTCCCATCACTGGTCATCCTACAGCCCTGCCTCTGTAATTCCAACAATATAATTCTTTTAAAAGTGTATTTGTAAAACTATTTCATCCAGGATATTGTGAATGTTTTGCATTTTAAGACACAAGGCCTTAAGGCTTGTCTTTTTAATGTTCTTCATCACATTCACATTATTTTTACATTGTGGCCCTGTTTGATTCTGGTCCTTGCATTTCTGCCTTTCACTTTTCTCATTTCCCATTCTATATTTTGTTTTTGCCTTTGTTTCCTTCCCCCCTGTTTCCCAATACAGGTTCCCATCTCCCTGGCATTTTAGTTTGAACCCTCCCCTACCAATTTACATTGCTAGGCTGTGGAATACATCTTCCAGGAGTTTTGTATGTCAACTGCAGTAATACGAACGAGGTCTTTTACTGATAACCCATGATGAAAACCAGATTGTTCATAGGGCGTGACCTCATGTTTCTAGGAATGCAGCAATGTGAGAATGTATTTGTTGGGAGATAGTTGAAAAGCTGCTAATTTCACCTATTTCATTTATGAGTAGTGTAGTTGCAGATTTCCAGTGCCGCTTGGCAATGATTCACACCATGAGAGTTGGGATCATGGCATTGCAATGTTTCAATTAGCTTGCAGGTACTGTTGCTGCAGATCCAAATCTCAGCAGTTGACATCCTGCTAACTGACAGGAACTTGAGACAGTTGCCTGTAGTCATTGGCTGATAAATAAGCCAAGTCCACAAATATGGTCTAAGCTCTGCTAATTGCACTGGCATGCTCATTTTATAATATCCAATAGCTGAACTAGGGAATATTGCACTGGAGGTGTTTGAAAATAAAGTACCTTAATGAAGTTAAAAAAAGGACCCAAATTTCTCAGGCAAACTTGGAAATTAAGTTAACTTATCATGACACTACTCTGTAATAACAGCAGCAATACACCAACGTGTTAGTGAACTAACAAAGTAGTAGAGGGTGAATTTTCTGAGGACTAATCGCAAATCACTGCCCCAACCTCGATAAAAATCTCCTTTGGGTGCACAAGCTGAGGCTTCTGTCGACAGAATTGCAACGACGCAGAAGGATATCATTTGACCCCTCACATGAGCACCAGCTCTCAGTGTATATTGACTTGTGGCCAACCTCCTTTATCCCCATAACCCAGCACATTGTTCACATTTAATGCCTCAATTGATCCTACTTCTACTACACTTCCAGGCAGTGCATTCTAAATCCAAACCACCTGTTGTGTGAAAAACATTTTCTCACTTCACATTTGCTTCCTTTGTAAAACACTTCAAAACTTTGCCCTCTGGTTCTCAATTGTTTTATGAGCAGGAATAGTTTCTCCCTCTCTACTCGGTCCAGACCCCACCATGATTTTGAAAAGTTCTATCAGATCTCCGACAGCATTTTCCTCTCTGACAAGTCCCAATGTCTCCGATCTGTCTCTATAATTAACATTTCTCATACCCGGTAATGGAACAAGTTTTGGAGATAATTATTGAAAAGAATGTGGTTCTGATTGATTTTATAGCAAAACTTTAATTGGATGTTGATTTGTACTGAGGCTTTTGAAATATATCAGAGTCAGACAACAGGAGACACTTTTAAAAAAAAACATTTTTTAGATTACTTTACAGTGTGGAAACAGGCCCTTCGGCCCAACAAGTCCACACCAACCCGCCGAAGCGCAAACCACCCATACCCCTACATTTACCCCTTACCTAACACTACGGGCAATTTAGCATGGCCAATTCACCTGACCTGCACATCTTTGGCCTGTGGGAGGAAACCGGAGCACCCGGAGGAAACCCACGCAGACACGGGGAGAATGTGCAAACTCCACACAGTCAGTCGCCTGAGGCGGGAATTGAACCCGGGTCTCTGGCGCTGTGAGGCAGCAGTGCTAACCACTGTGCCACCATGCCGCCCAATTTGATGCGCAATTTGCACTGATGGGCAACCAGTGAAATAACTCTATTCAAGACGACAGTCAACATAGAGTCAGAGAATCATAGAGATGTACAGCCCAGAAACAGACCCTATGGCCCAACTTGTCCATGTTAACCAGATATCCTAACCCAATCTAGTCTCACTAGCCATCCTCTGTAATATGAACATTTTCTAAGATTTATCCATCTATTTCCCTACATTCAATATCTTCAATGTCCTTTTCCACAGTAAACACTCATGCAAAATACTCATTTAGTATCTCCCCCATCTCCTGTGGCTCCATACAAAGGCTGCCTTACTGATCTTTGAGGGGCCCTATTCTTTCCCTAGTTACTCTTTTGTCCTTAATATATTTGTAAAACCCTTTATATTTTCCTATTTGCCAAAGCTATCTCATGACTCCTTTTTGCCCTCCTGATTTCCCTCTTAAGTATACTCCTACTGCCTTTATGCTCTTCTAAGGATTAATTCGATCTATCCTGTCTATACCTTACATATGCTTCCTTCTTTTTCTTAACCAAACCCTCAATTTCTTTAGTCATCCAGCATTCTTTACACCTACCAGCCTTTCCTTTCACCCTGACAGGAATATACTGTCTCTGGACTCTCGTTATCTCATTTCTGAAAGCTTTCCATTTTCCTTTATCCAACATCTGCTCCCAATCAGCTTTTGAAAGTTCTTGCTTAATGCCATCAAAAATAGCCTTCCTTCAGTTTAGAACTTCAACTTTTTGTTCTGGTCTGTCCTTTTCCATCACTATTTTAAAACTAATATAATTATGGTCACTGGCCCTAAAGTGCTCCCCCATTGACACCTCAGTCACCTGCCCTGCCTTATTTCCCAAGAGTAGGTCAAGTTTTGCACCTTCTCTAGAAGATACATCCATACATTGAATCAAAAAAATTATTGTACGCACTTAACAAATTCCTCTCCATCTAAACCCTTAACACGATGGTAGTCCCAGTCTATGTTTGGAAAGCTAAAATGCCCTGCCATACCACCCTATTATTCTTACAGATAACTGAGATACCCTTAAAAATTTGTTTCTCAATTTCCCTCTGACTATTGAGGGGTCTGTAATACAATCCCAATAAGGTGATCATCCCTTTCTTATTTCTCAGTTCCACCCAAATAACTTCCCCGGATGTATTTTCAGAAATATCCTCCCCAAGTACAGCTGTAATGCTATCCCTTATCAAAAATGCCACCCCCCTCCTGTCTTGCCTCCCTTTCTGTCCTTCCTGTAACATTTGTACCCTGGAACATTTAGCTGCGAGTCCTGTCCATCCCTGAGCCACGTTTCTGTAATAGCTGTGATATCCCATGTTCCTAACCATGCCCTGAGTTAATCTGCCTAGCTTGTTAGGCCTCTTGCATTGAAATAAATGCAGTTTAATTTATTAATCGTACCTTACACTTAACCAGACAACTAAACAGCAATAGTTTAATGTAACATGCATAGAAACTCGTGATGTGGAAACTTCCCAACCCTTGAACAATGTAGGCTATGGCAGAAAATTTGGGAAAATTATGTCAGATGTCCAGCAGAGACCTTCACAATGTTCATATCTAAAAGTCGCATTATCCAACTAAGTGTTGGAAGTCATGCTGAGATTCTGGCCAGTAAGCAGCTAATGGCCAACTTGCTGGATTATCGTTCATTATCACCTTCATTACTATCGAATCTTGTCATAGAGTTAGACAGTCAGAGTCCTACAGCATGGAGACAGGCCCTATGGCACAAATCGGTCCATGCCAATCAAAGTGTCCATCAATGCTAATCCCATTTCCCTGCACTTGGTCCACATCCTTCTAAGTTGAAACTTTATTGCATCGAATCTTGTCATAGAGTTAGACAGTCGGAGTCCTACAGCATGGAGACAGGCCCTATGGCACAAATCGGTCCATGCCAATCAAAGTGTCCATCAATGCTAATCTCATTTCCCTGCACTTGGTCCACATCCTTCTAAACGTTTCCTATCCATGTATTTATCCAAAAACCTTTTAAATGTTGGTAATGTACCCACCTAAACTATTTCCACTGGTATCTCATTCTATATGCGTACTACCCTCTGCGTAAAAAAGTTGCCCCTCAGGTTCCCTTTTATTTTTCCCCCTTAAACTGATGCCCCCTATTCTGTGATTCCCCAACCCTAGGAAAAAGATTGAGTGCATTCACCCTATGCCTCTCATGATCTTATACACCTCTATGTACAGACAGTTGCCATAGAGTGCCAGGTTCAGCACTCTCAGAATCTGATGGCTATCTAAAGTAAAAAGGCCTAGCTTGTCCAACCTCTTCCTATAACACAGACCATTGAGTCCTGGCAACATCCTTATAAATTTCTTCTGTACTGTTTCCAGTTCATTAACATCCTTCCTATAACAAGGTGACCAAAAGTGAACACAATACTCCAAGTGTGGCCTCACTAACATTCTGCATAACAGCAACATGACGTCCCAACTTCTATACTCAATGCCCTAACTAATGAAGGCCAATGTGCCAAAAACCTTCTTCACTGCCCTGTCTACCTGTGACTGCACTTTCAGAGAACTGTGCACTTGAACTCCAAGCTCCCTCTGTTCCACTACACTCCTTAAGGCCCTACCATTCACCAGGAAACTCCTACCTTGATTTGAATTTCCAAAATGCAAGACCTCACAATTGTCTCATTAATATGTAGCTTCCCATTCTCCCATGTTCCAGATAGAAACTAGACTCTGAGATTTCCTGACATGAATGTCAGAGCAGTTACCCAGTGACTCCAGCTCTTCCGGATTCTCAACTTGGATACCCATCACTCCGTGAGTAGCACTCATGTGAACTTCACTTCCATTGACGTTGACATGTACCAGACTCACTGTATTAATCACCTGCCACTGCATTAATCACCTGCCATTTATGTACATTCTGCACATGATGCAGAAGCTGTTCATTTCACACCCTTGGCCAATCAAGCTTGTGGTTATGGCAAAATAGACATTCACTTAGATATCTGATGAAGAAACATCAACACATATTTACAAAAGTGATAATGTATTTACATGACACCTGTACCACCAATGTGCCCTCAGAGGTCTTTTTCTCTCTCTATGTCTCGCTGGTTACATAACTGGGATGGAGGCAATCTGCCCAATAGAGGAGTATTGGCCTGGAGTTCTGGTCAGGTGAGCCTGGTGGCAGACAGAGCAGACCTGCTGAATTTGTCCTGCCTGAGGGCAGGTGCACCCTCCCAATAGAAACACACATAAGGTTGAGGGCTGCAGACAGGGGAGAGGTGGAAAGCCCTGCACCCTCTGCAGTGCCCTCAGTGGAAACTTTTGGGTTCCTTAGCCTCTATTGGTACTGCATTGTCTCTTTGTGAGGAAGAGTGGATCTCAATGTCCCTTGACCCCTGTACCCTTGCTATTGGTGGTGAGCACCAAAGGTTAAAGCTCTGGAGTGCAAATCTATGCATATAACCATCAGACTCTGAGAATGCTAGACCTTGGCACTCCATGGCAACTGTCAACCTGTCCAAGGAAGCAGCCAAACACTCACATGCCAGACGCAGCATGGTTCTAACAGCATTGCTGCAGTCCTGCAATGTTCGTGTCAGTTAGCCCAGTGTCTTGACAAGCCTGCCAGTTGCTCCTGCATTTGCTTGTGCATATCAATGAAGTCACAGATTGAAAACATGGTATCTGCTGTCTGGGGCTGGAAAGGTGCCTGATCTCTGGCAGTCCCTTGAGCAGAAGTGACCTGGGTGTTTCTCTCAGACCAGTTGAGAGAATGTGGCAGTGATGTACTTACCAGGAGAGAGCTTTGCTGGAGTATCCTCTGAGGCATCTATCTTCCACAGAGGTGAAAACTAGGATGGCTTGAGATGTCACTCTCTTGACAATGGAAACCATGGCAAAGCCATAGGTGCAGGAAACAGAAGGGAGAATGCATTACAAACAGGGGGTAGAAGTTGTGACATGTTACAAGTACCTCACTATTGGGGTACTGGGAGAATAACATAGCAAGAAACAATGCCTCTTACTTGGTTGCTGAGGCACGGATGGTTCAGCATCTCCATCCATTCTTACTGGTCATGATCCTTTCCTCTTCGAGGATGAAGAGCGGCTGTTTAGGCATCCCATGATCCATCCTGGCTCTTTTTACTCTGTTGTGGGCTGTTCCTTCAAGAACGAAAGGAACGGAGAGTTTACATAAGATGCATGCGGGTGTCACAGCCATTAGTGCTGGCTCGTGGGGGAAAAGTGACGCACGTGTCATAAGTGAGTGAATGCACAGCACAGAGGTCATACAGGGGGAGTTGGGGAACTTGTTCCTTAACAGTTTGGGGCTATGAACAAGATATAGAGTAGTCATCAGATCTCCACCAGCTCAGGAACTTTCTCTATTCTCTGCAAAAGCCACTTTAAGCACGAAGAAACCCAATTTATCGTTCCTTCAGCAATGGCAGCAAACTGTGACTTTTACTTCATAAGTCAGAGATCTTTTATTATTGATCCAGCCACACTGTACTTCTTACAAGTCAGTGAAAAAATCTTGAGAAGGTTGGCTGAGAAGTGGCATTCTGACCAGCACATCAATCACAAGAATCATCATAAGTACCATTGCCTTCCTAATCTTTCCTTCTTTCCTTCCCTGAGATTGAGTGTCATTTAGCAGTTTGGATTAGAAATTGGATTTCTGAAAGAAGGCAGCGAGTGGTGGTTGATGGAAAATATTCAGCCTGGAGTCCAGTTACCAGTGGTGAGCCACAGGATCTGTTTTGGGACCACTGCTGTTTTTTATAAATGACTTAGATGCAGACACAAGTGGATGGATTACTAAATTTGCAGATGACACTAAAGTTGGTGGAGTAGTGGACAGTTTGTAAGAATGTTACAAGTTGCAGGGGGACTTGAATAAACTGCAGAATTGGGCTGAGAGGTGGCAAATGGAGTTTAATGTGAGGTGATGCACTTTGGGAAGAATAACAGGAAGGCAGAGTACTGGGTCGATGGAAAGATTCTTAGTAGTCTGGATGTGCAGAGGGATCTTGGAGTCCATGTACATAGATCCCTGAAAGTTGCCACCCTGGTTAATAGTGCTGTTAAGAAGGCATAGGGTGTGTTAGGTTTCATTGGTAGAGGGATTGAGTTCCGGAGCCACAATATCATGCTGCAACTATACAAAACGCTAGTGCGGCCACACTTGGAATATTGTGTACAGTTCTGGTCACCATATTTTGGGAAGCATTGGAAAAGGTATAGAGGAGATTTACCATAATGTTGCCTGGTCTGGAGGGTAGGTCTTATGAGGAAAGGCTGAGAGACCTGGGTCTGCTCTCATTGGAAAGAAGAAGGCTAAGAGGAGATTTGATAGACATACAAGATGATCAGAGGATTAGATAGGGTAGACAGTGAAAGATTTTTTCCTAGGATGATGACTTTAGCTTTTAAGAGGGGGCATAAATAAAAATTGAGGGATGATAGATTTAAGACGGATGTCAGAGGCAGGTTCTTTACTCAGAGAGTGGTAAGGGCGTGGAATGCCCTACCTGCCAATGTAGTTAACTCAGCCACATTAGGGAGATTTAAACAATCCTTGGATAAGCACATGGATGATATTGGGATAGTGTAGGGGGACGAGCTGAGAATAGTTCACAGATCGGTGCAATATTGAGGGCCGAAGGGCCTGTTCTACGCTGTATTGTTCTTTGTTCCATAACACTGCGTGTGTGTGTGTAAGTTGTCTGTATGTGTGTGGGTAAAAGAGAGAGAAAGGTTTAATTGGTAAAGTTATATGTCGATGGTTAATAACTATGTCCCTGTCACTAGATCTACTTATTTGTAATAAACAGTAATATTTGCGAAATACAAGTCCATGCTTTTTGTTCTCAGTCTAAAAGATAGATAAATTTGGGAATTTTGCATGTTTTTTAAAGTTTTAAACTTTTGAGTTTAAATTGTAGGGCTTGTTGTACTGTGCACAACCTCAGTAACATTTGCCAAACCATTTCTGAATGATTTAAGAGTAAATAATTTAATGCGATTGGAGTCATACATCAGTGGCAGGTTGCCTTCTCTGAAGAATATTAATGATTATTAATGGACTCTTAAAACTATCCAGTGGTTTTGTGGTTATTTCCATAGCAATAATTTGCAAACTGTCAGGTTACTTGAATGCAATTTCAAACCTTGCAATTACAGGATTGAACTCATGACTGAATTACTTTACTAATCCTGTGCATTGGAGTATGAGTAAGAATCGTAAGGAAGTGACAGGGGGTGTTTAGAAAGGCCAGAGTGGCTCCCACTGAGTTCCTCCCTTGCCAACAGTGGGTCATTCCATTGGGCATAGGATGCTTGAGAGGAAACACTCACCAGGATAAACTGGTGGCTTGCCAATATGATGAGGCCTGCAGCTGACTAAAAATCAATGGTGGTGGCAGGTTGCCTTTGAACCAGGCAAGAAGGCCATTGTTGACCCCTCTCAGCCTGGAATTGATTGTGGAATTGGGAAGGTAGCAAGCCGCGATGCCTCAACCCTGCATCAACCAACCCTCTCTCCAACACCCCCACCCTTGCTGCCAGCCTGCCTTGGGAGGGGCATTTAATTCAATCCTTGAACTGCATCATTACTTTAGGATTTCCACATACAAGATGCCAAAAACATGTTGGGAGCATAAGTGAACACACAGAGAAATTATTAGTGCAACATTTTTGAGTTTAAAGAAAGAACTTAAATATCTGAACGCTTTTAGAATAAATTAAGCCATTGCAAAGAGTCAGGGTTATCTTTAATCATATTATTATTTCAGTATTTTGAAATGACTATGATTTATTTAAATAGTCACACCTGGCTACAGTATTGATGAGCTCAGGGGGAAGGATTACTGATTTTGTTACGTGAAAGCTTGAATAAATAGACAAGGGAAATTGTTGATCCCTAACCATCTCTGCTTAAATGTTTCTCTATCACATAATTCATTTAACTCAGCATTATAAATCCCAAATGCCTGCAAGGTCAAAACATTTCTTCCTCTCTGATGTTGAAAATGTGACTCACCGTTTAAACAGGATTCCAATAACTTACATCGTATACTTTAGATACAGAAGTCAAGATGGAAGTTCCAAAACTGTTAATGCCATAGAGGTGTTGGGAATTAGTGCTTTACAGCTATTAATTCAACCTTTCATTCCATTCATCCCTCCCTACCCTGTTAATATGGTAGTTTCTCCAATTATCTTTGTTCGACTATGTTATCAAAACTCTCTTATTTAGCAAAAAACAGAAACAGAAAACATTTATGGAATGGTAGACATCTTAATTAATTTATAAATGTTAATTTCACCACTAATTAATAACTTCAAATTGTTTATTGAAAATTTACTTGAGAATAGGAAAGAATGTTTGAAGTATAATTGTAAATATACTTGAAATCAAGCAACGTTAGGGCACCTTAGAATTGTCATCTTTGCAATGCAACTGGTCAGGTTTAAATGATGCAACTTGGAATTTGAGATGGATATACTGCTTCACTTTATCACCTTGTGGTGTTCATAGAATAATCTCATACATTTATGTGCTTGAAAGTTTTACCTATTGTTGATCCTTTATCTTTGAAGATTAAATAAATCTTGAGGCCATGGTAGGTCTAAGGCCTTCATTAGAAATACCAACAAATTAATTTTACATCCTCATTTCATACAATTTTTAATTTTTTTTACAATTAGCCACAGAAATGAATACTTTTCTAAGAAATAGTAAGTAATGATTTATCAATAGTAAATCAATTTTAAAATGTGCAGAGGGAATTAGTCACCCACATCTGTAAAAATCACAATCTATTGACTTCACAACAGTTTGCCTGTTTGATTCCTAGCATTGTCTATCTCCAACTGCTGTGCTGTGTTCATTATCTCTCAGATACACAGCTGGTAGTAAACAAGTTAAAGATTTTTATCTTGCTGACTGATTTATTTAACTCAAAATATACTTACTCTCATGGATTATTTGTTTTTGATGCTTACATATACAGTTCACAGATTCTGAGTTCTGAATGCTCTCTAAAGAATCATTTAGTTTGATGGAAGTAGACTGATAAATAATTACATTGTGTTTATGCCAGCTTTCTGGAAGAGCTATTCACTTACTTTCATTTCCCTGATCTTTGCCTTAGCATTTATATATTTTTCTTTTTTTTGAATATTTAGCCAATTGTTTTTTTATGACTGTTGCTTTGCCACTACTTCTGAAATTTCATTTCATATTCTATTTTGCATTTTGTTACACAGCATGAAAAACATTCTCCTCACATATCCCTTCATTCTTCAGTTAACTGTTTTAAAATCATGTCCTGCAGTTACTGATTCACAGACCAGTTTTTTTTCCTTACTCAACTTAAAGAACTCCTCTCTGTTAGACTGCCACTTTTCTTTTAGCTAAAGGTTTTACTAGTATTCTCTCATCGCATTCTTATCTGTACCTTGTTTGTGCTTCTAAATAGCATTTTACCTAACATCTGGCATCTGACATATGATATTATATACTGGTCATTGTAGAAGCCAACCATTTTCTATTACTAACAATGGGAAGCAAAATTGTAGAGGGAGGTAGATTTTATAATTGGAAGCCATCCACAATGCATCCTGTATACCTAGGTGGAAGTTAAAATAAGGATAATTTCCATGAGTAGGATACAAACTGACTTGTGTATGTTGAAACACTTGGCTGGTGTTGTAGTATACATGTGTGGTTCAAAGAGGATTTCTGTTTTTTTCTCTAGCATGCTGTTTTGAGCTGAATTGACTGCAACAGATTGTTTCATTTTAGGCTCTTTGCTTTTGCAATTTGTCCCTCTCTAAGAATAGCTGCTTGGGCATTGAGGCTCAAATTGAAAAATAGAATTGTTAGAGCACAGAATCCAGTATCTAATTCCAAGTCCAAGATGACTTCTTGAGTTCAGGAATCATACTGGATATGAAATATTAACACTGTTTCTTTCCCCACAGATGCTGCTAGACCTGCTATGTTTTTCTAGTACTTCCTGTCTTTTTTTATCTCAGACCTCCAGCATCACAGGATTTTGTTTTTATTTTAGTAATTCAAATGTGTTGCTCACAGATTAACAGCTTACAAACAATAAAAGAGTTCTCAAAAACATTCTAATGTTGAAAGTAATCAGATGAGAAAAAGCTTCAATAGCTATGTAAGTGAGCATCCAAGAACAACACAACCGAAGTCAAAAAACTGAAATATACTTTGCACTTTCCATCTATTGATGGATAAAAAAACACACATCAACCAACATGCATGATTATGGTTATCAATAAATCATTTATTCACAGATTTGGCTTATTTATTTATTATAGTATGCACCACACTTAGTCACATGATGACTACTGTAAAGCAATGACATTTCACATGAGTTAACTTTCACCACTTTCTACAAAATAGTCTGTAGGAAAGATCTTCTTAACATCAGGTTTGGGTGCCTGATACATAGAAGAAACTATTTTAAAACTGTAGAAGTTTATCCAGTGAAAGTTTTTCATCTTTAAGGATGTTTTACACAGTTGATACAAGTATTCTAACATAAATTTTATTACTTCTCTAATGAACTAAATATCAAACTGTGGAGCTTTACTTCAGTTTTATCATATCATACAATACTGCTGTTCAGTGATTGTTGATGGTACACACAGATACGATCCTAGTCACCTATCTCACCATTCTATGCTCTGAGTCAAGTACTGTTCAAACAGAATTTTATCATACTAGATTTTGGAGTAATCAAGTTGTTTATCAATGATTTACAATAGTACTGGTTTCTTTTAAACTGCTACAACTTAATTTGAAAATCAAGAGAAAGATAAAGTTATTTAAGGAAACGCAATGCTTACTGATTATATTGTAGAATTCAGGATTCATAGACTGGCAAATATTATGACTTTGCAGAAATTCAGAATCCTTTGAACAACAGTAGCATTTTTGCACCATAACAAACTGATTTCTTTATATAGAGAGATGGTCAGAGATAGAGAACGTCAATGTGTTTTGTGATGCAAGGAAAACACAGCGCCTAAATGGTTAAGAATACAGACAATGGCTGAATTGCAAAGCAGCTGGAATCACCTACACCTTCACATGCCTTGTGCTTTTCCATTAAACCATGCTAGAATCAATACTGTTCATATATCAGTGCAACATTGTCCTAGCTTGACTAACTAAACATTCATTATTTCTTCAGAAATGAGTTATAAAATTGCAGTAAGCAATTGGAGCTTGGTAACGAGAATAGGGTTCATTAAAAGGGAGAATTTGGTGAGCGAACAGTCTCAGAAGAGCTTGGTGAGTAATCTTCAGATTCAGAGTTGTGTTCTGGTGCATTAGTTTGTACCACGTAGCTTCTCCTCACATCCTGGTTGCATCTTCTTCGGAAAACCTGCCTCTCCTTATCAAGAGCGGTGGTCTGTCAGGGTCATAAAATAGTAAATGAGAAAAAAATCAAGTTTGGGGCAAATTTAGGAACATAATCTAATATTAAACAATATTACAATCAATACTTAATGTATTTTTCATTGTTGGATATTTTCATTCATGGATATTTCAGAATTTTTCATACTTCTAAACTTGTGATTTTAGAAGCATTGGCATTTGTCATATTCTGCAAACCTCATTTACTCTAAAATGATGCTTGCAGAACCTATCTGTTCAAGTTAGCTTCCCAATACGCAAAAAGTAATTTTATTGCACTGGCTCTGAAATGGGAAATTCATGCTAAAATAAATCCAGTTTCACCTCATTATAAGATTCTTATTCACTGCACCCAATATATTGCAAAAGCTTAAGCTCAAGGTTTTTAGCTCAAGGCTTTTCCATGTTATGGACCATTTATTATAATGCAGGAATACTAGCAGCTCTGTTAGAGTGAGGCTGGAGATCACATACATTCCTTAAGTTGCTCTCTTTGAAGAAAAGGGATTAATTTTTCAATCAGTTTTTTTTCTTCTACCCCTCCACCCCCAACCCCGATGCTTACAAATGTTGACTCTTTGCATGGTTATGGTGTGTATTAACCTTTAGTACTTAGTTCAATTGGTCATTATTTATATTTACAGTTCAAAATACTTCTAGTCTTCATTTCAGAATAATTAACACAGACATTGGTTTGTTTATTTTTGCATACTCTGATACCCAAAACAACAGCAAATATCCTGGAATTCCATGAAATAAAAATTGAATTTGACTCACTCAGTCACCATTCGGCAATCATGCTGATTATAATCATAAAATATAGGCATGACCAAATAGGTTTTCTATTTGCATGGACAGAACAACAGAACCACGGAATGCAATCAGTAATAAAATTGCACTACCCCACTTAAGTATATTTTAACGCAATCATTCACCATGAACTGTTTATAAAGTAATATCTATGATTACTAAATGGGAAACAAAATTGATCATGTGAAATTTACAGAGTGAGGCAACATTGGTTGACAACTAAAATTAAAGTTCATAGATAGTCATGTTCCTTTTATTGATACATTTGTTGTCAGAGGCATATTTCTGATTTGTCAAGGTGCAGTTGTGATGCCCTCCAAAAAAAATCAGTAAAACACATTCCATGTGCTTGCCTCACAAATTCCTATATTATACTGCTATCCTATCACTCAGCCTGCCCACATCTCTTTGCAGCCTCATTTTGTTCTCCTCACAGTTTACATCCTCTCCGAGTTTGTATTATCTAAGTCATTAGTATGGGTTTTAAATAGCTGAGGCCCCAATCCTGATCCTTGTGATGCTCCACTGGTCACAGCTTGGTAATTTAAAAATGTCCCATTTAGCCCTATTCTTTGCTTCCCAGCCATTAACCATGTTTTATCTTCCAATCCACTGGAACCTCTCTAGAATCTAGTGAATTTTGTAGAATTGTAACCAGGGCTTTTATTATAATAACAGCTACTTCCTTCAGGACATGAGTACCTAAGCATTCGGGAAGTGAGGATTTGTCAGATTCTAGTCCTATAAATTTCTCTTTTTTTATCTGCTAAACTTAATTATCTTAAGTTCATCACTCATACTAGCCCTTGGTTACCTTCTATTTCTGGTATGCAATTTATCCCTCCTCGTAATGAAGGTGGCCAAAAATGCTGAGATTTAGTGCTCAATGCATTATGTGTGGGGGTTGGTAAACTGCAAAGATTCCTGATTTCCCATCCTTATCAGCAAGAAAGCTTAATAGGTCAAGCTCCAATCAACCAGTTTTAAGAGTGGACCAGCTGATTTTCATGAAAAATTAAAAACCTTGACAGTGAAGTCCCTCCCAATCAGAAGTATCTGGGTCCTAGGGATTATTGCTGGAGGCCTAGACTTCAGTGAATCCAACAGCAAGATGGTAGGTTGATTTCTGTTAGCTCTCATGAAATGGAGATCTCAAGAAGACAGGGTTAGTAGCAACCCTTCGGTCATATATCACAACCTCTGATTAGCTCCAGATTGGAACAAATGGAGTCCAACTCCCTTCCCACTGCCACCACCACTACCTGGTAGCTTCGTCACCCCCTTTTTGTACGCAGGAATGCAGGTCACCAAGCTGGTTGTGAGCTGAGCCCCTTAAAGTGCTGCTCATTATCTGCTTAAGGATCTTAATTGATGGCAAAATTAACAAGGTTCAGAATAAACCTTTAGCCCACTACCGCAGTTAGGTGGTAGTGTGGGGGCTAAATCTAAAAAAAAGAGAGAAAATAAATAAATAAACCTTTAGCCCAGCCGTTAATTGCTGAGATGATAAGAAAGGGGTGAGTATCTCTTCATGATTAACACGCCAAATGTTTTGCTTTTCTGGGTACCTTCCTTGCCACTTTTAGGGAGGGGATAATCACTCAACAATTTTTTATTGTCTCTACCTCATTCCATGCAGTAATTTCTCTTTTCCCTGCTTCAAATGGGGGGGGAAAAAGATTTCTCTGACCACATCTCTTTCTTTATATGGCTATAAAAGAAATTGCAGTCTTTTTTATTTTCATGGCTATTTTATTCTTTTTAATCAGGTTTTGGTGTTCCTTTTCTGCATTTTAAAACATGATCCTTAACTTCCTTAAAAAGCCACAAATGAGGTTTCTTGCTATTATTTTTGTTATTCAATGGAATATGTTTTTGTTGAACAATTAATTGTTTCTTTCAGTATTTCCCACTATTTATTTTAGTTCACTTAAGCAATCAAGCTTAGCTAGCTAGCTCTTCCTTATATCTAATATAAATAATTGCATTTAATATTATTGTTCAAAACTTGAGTATGTCACTTTCAAACTTAATATGGAAATCCACTGCATTATGAGTTTTTTTTCAAGAGGGTCATTTACTATGATCTTTGACCTCATTGCACAATGCTTTTATACCTAGTTGGTTCCAAAACATCTTGCGACAGTGTCCTGTAAATTCATCCTCCAGAACACTTTGCCAATCTAATTGGTCCAGTGTACAAAAAAGATTACGATCTTCTACAATTATTATATTGCCTTTGTAACAAACTCCAATTATTTCCTGCTTAATGTTCTGTCTAACAGTATAACTACCATTGTTATAAATTGTTCAAAACAGTATTTTCTGATTCTTGTTATTCCCAATGTTTAGTTGTATGGAGTCTACATCCTGAACATCTGAGCAACAATTCATTTTATCAGGGCACCTACTCGTTCTTAGCATTCCGTCTGAATTTACGTATCAGAGAATATTTATTTCCCCATACTTGGGTCACATTATAACTAAATCTCTGTAATTGTGATTAAGTGAAAACTATTAATCTCTATTTGTACCATTAGTGCAAATACCGTATGGTGAATGTTTTGCATAATTGGATAAAGAGTTTTATAGTTTTTGTAACTACCTTTTGCAAAACTTTACACACAGCTGCATTATTACCATTATTCTCTCTGTCCATTCTTGTCCTACAGTTCTTGTCCTTACTCAAAGTGCTACACCATTTAATTCTCTCCAATTTTATCTTTAGATTTCTAAATCTCCCCTCACCTGAACTTATTGCACCCCTCCCTTTTAGTTTACGGACCTACTCATCAGCCTTGTTATGACTCATTAAGGACTATAAGGTGTATGAGCAGACTAAGGCTATTCAGCCCATCAAATCTGCACTGCATTCAATGAAATCAGAGTTGATCTGATAACCCCATCATGGTTTAAGGGAAGCCTAACCCAGTGGAATAGCTCCTACTTTCCTACATATTGGTCCCTAGGAATCACAACCTCTTGTTCTCACATCACTCTTTGAACCACATATTTAATTCTCCCTTCTGTCAGACCCTATGCAATTGACAGTGGCTCAAGTTTTTCTCTACAAATTTTCACCTTTGAGCTTCTACGTTTAATTTGACCTTTAACTCCTCAAGCATATTCAATCCTCATTCCACCTATATTGCTGATTCATATGTGGACCACAACAACTAGATCCCTCCCTCCCATTTGCGAGTTCATGTTCAGATGTTAAGAGATGTCCTTGACCCTGGCATTGGGCAGGCAACCTATACTTTAGAACTTCCAATGACAAGGAACTGAATATATACGCTGAATATACTTTTTCTTATCACTACCTCATCACTCCCCCTATTGAACAGCATCTTGCACCTTAATGCTAATCGATCTTGCAGTTCTGGACTCATGTTTACAGATAGGAAAAAGCTTGTATCTGTTGGTCAAAGTCAAGGGCTGAGGCTCTTCCAAAACTATACCTACACTGACCCAGCTGACTTCCCATGCCTAATGTCTCAGTTAGGCATCTCTTCCTACATGTATACGTGCATATTGAAAGTGATAATATTTAGTTACTGTATGGTCAGGCTTTTACTTCCATAACTGATACTGACTCGACTGTCACTTGTGAGTTACAATCAAACTCAAAGGTGGAAACAGACCACAATTTTACAAAGAAAGCTGAGAACATTTGATTTAAAACACTTGAAGCTTTAAGTGAGATTAATTATTTATGCATACTTAGGCTTTTTAGTATTTGGAAGAGCAGAAAAACTAATTATGTCATTGAACCACTGTAACCTTGCAAGTATGTGTACTTAAAATTTTGAAAGTCATTAGGATATAGATTAAGGACTATGCTTAAAATGGCCTTGGAATGACTTCTACTGAAATGTGGTTTAGGTATGTCATATTTGCCACTGCAGAAACTTCAAATACGTTATGCACTTTTCAGAGTAAAGATACTGCTATAATATATTCACCTATCTCCTACCAATATGCATAATAAGTTCTTAAAACTTATTTCATGGGATGTGTGCATTGTCCATCCTCTAACTGACTCTTAATGGTCTAGCAAGCCATTCAATCACAATACTTTGGATTTTAATGTCTACCAGAGCAGGTAAGGAAAGTTGACTTCCTTCCCTCAATGTGAGTTTCATTGCACCGTTACGAAGACTTGCTTTATATTCCAGATTCATTAATTGAATTTAAATTGCATCAGCTGTCAAGCTGGGCAGCACGGTGGCACAGTGGTTAGCACTGCTGCCTCACAGCGCCTGAGACCCGGGTTCAATTCCCGCCTCAGGTGACTGACTGTGTGGAGTTTGCACATTCTCCCCGTGTCTGCGTGGGTTTCCTCCAGGTGTTCCGGTTTCCTCCCACAGCCCAAAGATGTGCAGGTTAGGTGAATTGGCCATGCTAAATTGCCCGTAGTGTTAGGTAGGGGGTAAATGTAGGGGTATGGGTGGGTTGTGCTTCGGCGGGTTGGTGTGGACTTGTTGGGCCGAAGGGCCTGTTTCCACACTGTAATGTAATCTAAAAAAAAGCTTGAATTGGAATCAATATCCCCTGAGCATTAATCTGGTCTCTGTATTACTAGTGAAGTATCATTATTGCTACAGCACCAACTTCCCATCCTGCACAGCAGAAACGAGTTATGCTGTAGACCTCAAAGGACTGAGTAATAAAAAAGAGACTGTTCACACACAAATATACACCAAAACAGGTAGGAATTACATAACTGGAAATTCTATAGCAGGAAAACTTCAAAACTTCATGGCAATATGTGGGATATAAAAGCTTTTCTCATAAATGTAATGAACATAGAGTTATACTGCTTCTTGTTAGGTTGCAGATCACCATGATAAAATTGAATTGAGAATCAATTCCAGGAGCCAAATGGCCCACTCTGTTCCTGCGATTCAAGTTTCAGATGGTCTCATTTTAACTGCTCACAGGCACAGAAATATTTCTGTTGTGAAGTCAACTCCAACAGTATTCACATCGGTCTATTAAATCCCACAACCCAATGAAAATATTATGTTGCCACAGAGAGCTTATACTTCATTTTAGCTAGACTAGCTAATCAGCATTTGATCTTCATAATTACTGCAAAATGGTGCAGCATATAGCAGATGACAATGATATTAGAAATATTGGCTACATTGTAAGACACAACTGGAATTCACAACCATCAAAGCAGGTTCAAGATACCTCAGAGGGCATGCAGAATGTTCTCAAAGGGGAGAGGGACCAGAAGGAGGCCATTATACACATTGGAACTAGCAACATAGGAAGGATAAAGTTAAAAATCTCACAACACCAGGTTATCGATAAACAGGTTTATTTTAACTTTGTGCATCCCAGCCCAACACTGGCACCTCCAAATCATGACATAGGAGGGGAAAAGGATGAAATTCTGAAGGGAGAATATAAGAAAGTTAGGCAGGAATTTAAAAAGGAGGTCCTCAAGGTTAGTAATATCTTGATTACTCCAGGTGCTACAAGCTAGTGAGAATAGGAATAGGAGGATAGAGCAGATGGATGCATGGCTGAGGAGCTGGTGCACCAGAGATTCATTGGAATCTCTTCTGGGGTGGAAGTGACCTGTCTAAAAAGGATGGGGTGCACCTGAATTAGAAGGGGATTAATATACTGGCAGGGAAATTTGCTAGAGCTGCTCGGGAGGTTTTAAACTAGTAAGGTCAGTGGGGTGGGATCCAGGGAAATAGTGAGGAAAGAGATCAACCTGAGACTAGTACGGTTAAGAAGCTACTCAAGCAGTCAGGGCAGGCAGGAACAAAGCAGAGAACAAGGTAGGACTGATATATTAAACTGCATTTACTCAATGCAAGAAGCTTAACAGGGAAGTCAGATGAACTCAGGACATGGACTGGGATATCATAACAATTACAGAAATGTGGCTCAGAGTTGGACAGGACTGGCTGCTTAATGTTCCAGGATACAAATGCTACAGGAAAGATAGAAAGAGGGGAAAGAAAGGAGGGGGAGTGGCGTTTTTTATAAGAAATAGCATTACTGCTGTACTTAGGGAAGTTATTTGGGTGGAACTGAGAAATAAGAAAGGGATGATCATCTTATTGGGATTGTATTATAGACCCCCTCAAACAAATTTGCAAGGAGATTTCAGTTATCTGTAAGAATAATAGGGTGGTTATCTGTAAGAATAATAGGGTGGTTTAACTTTATACATAGACTTGCCATAGTGTTAAGGGTTTAGATGGAGAGGGATTTGTTAAGTGTGTACTAGAAAATTTTCTGATTCAGTATGTGGATTTACCTACTAGAGAAGGTGCAAAACGTGACCTACTCTTGGGAAATAAGGCAGGGCAGGTGCCTTGGGTGTCAATGAGGGTGCACTATGGGGCCAGCGACCATAAATCTATTTTAAAATAGTGAAGGAAAAAGATAGAGCAGATCTAAAAGTTGAAGTTCTAAATTGGAGGAAGGCTAATTTTGATGGTATTAGGCAAGAACTTTCAAAAGTTGATTGGGGGCAGATGTTTGCAGGTAAGTAAATGGCTGGAAATTGGAAAGCCTTTAGAAATGAGATAATGAGAGACCAGAGACAGTATATTACTGTTAGGGTGAAATGAAAGGCTGATAGGTATAGAGAATGCTGGATGACTAGAGAAATGTTAGGGGAGATCGAGTGAATCCTTCGAAGAGTATAAAGGAAGTTGGAGTATACTTAAGGGGGAAATCAGAAGGGCAAAAAGGGGACATGAGATAGCTTTGGTAAATAGAATTAAGGAGAATCCAAAGAGTTTTTTACAAATACATTAAGGACAAATGGGTAAATAGGGAGAGAATAGGGCCCCTCAAAGATTAGCAAGGTAGCCTACGTTGTGAATCGCAGGAGATGGAGAAATACTAAATGAGAAGGACATGGAAAATATAGAATGTGGAGAAATTGGTGGTGACATCTTGAAAAATATTCTTATTACAGAGGAGGAGGTGCTGGATGTCTTGAAACGCATAAACATGGATAAATCCCCTGGACCCTAGAACTCTGTGGCAAGCTAGGGAAGTGATTGCTGGGCCCATTGCTGAGATATTTGTATCATCAATAGTCACAGGTGTGGTGCTAGAAGACTGAAGGTTGGCTAGCGTGGTACCACTATTTAGGAAAGGTGGTAAGGAAAAGCCAGTGAACTGTAGACTGGTAAGCGTAACATTGGTGGTGGGTGGTAGACGTGATCTATGTGGATTTCAGTATGCCGTTCAACAAGGTTCCTCATGGGAGACTGGTTAGCAAGGTTAGATCTCATGGCATACAGGGAGAACTAGCCATTTAGGTACAGAACTGGCACAAAGGTAGAAGACCGAGGGTGGTGAGTTGCTTTTCAGACTGGAGGCCTGTGAACAATGGTGTGCCACAAGGATCAATGCTCGGTCCACTACTTTTCATCATTTTATATAAATGATTTGGTATAGTTAGGAAGTTTGTAGATGACACAAAATTGGAAATGTAGTGGACAGCAAAGAACGCTACCTCAGAGTACAAAGGGATCTTGATCAGATGGGCCAATGGGCTGAGGAGCGGCAGATGGAGTTTAATTTAGATCAAAGCAAGACACTCCATTTTGGGAAAGCAACTCTTCGCAGTACTTATACACTGAATGGTAAGGTCCTGGGGAGTGCTGCTAAACAAAGAGACAATGGAGTGCAGGTTCATAATTCCTTGAAAGTAGAGTCATGGGTAGATAGGATAGTGAAGATGGGTTTGGTATGGGTTAGAGTATTGAGTACAGGAGTTGGGAGGTCATGTTGCGGCTGTACAGGACATTGGTTTTCCCATTTTGTGCAATTCTGGTCTCCTTCTTATCGAAAAGATGTTGTGAAACGTGAAAGGGTTTGGAAAAGATTTACAAGGATGTTGCCAGCGTTGGAGGATTTAAGCTATAGGGAGAGGCTGAACAGGCTGGGCTGTTTTCCCTGCAGTGTTGGAGGTTGAGGGGTGACCTTATAGAGGTTTATAAAATCATGAGGGGCATGGATTATATAAATAGACAAAGTATTTTCCTTGGGGTAGGGCAGTCCAGAACTAGAGGGCATTGGTTTAGGATGAGAGGGGAAAGATATAAAAGGGACCGAAGGGGCAATTTTTTCATGCAGAGGGTGGTATGTGTATGGAATGAGCTGTCAAAGGAAATGGTGGAGGCTGGTATAATTACAGCATTTAAAAGGCATCTGGATGGATATATGAATAGGAAGGGTTTAGAGGGTCGGGTGCTGACAAATGGGACCTGATTAGTTTAGGATATCTGGTCGACATGGACGAGTTGGACCGAAGAGTTTGTTTCTATGCTGTACATCTCTATGACTCTATGCTGATATTTGAACAGTAAGTGTCCTGGTGGAAATACAGACTTTATGGTATCTAGGCATTGCTCCCATTTACAGACACTGCAAGGGTGCTGTTTTATAGGGCTGATAGTATTGGTCTTCAAAAAGACATCCTTTCTGTTTGGTTTTGCCATTAAATAAATCTGCAACAAGTTAAATGTTTTAAAAAGAAAAAGCTGTTTTTAAAGCCTAGTGTATCCTCTGTTACTTGGTTCATGGTTTATATTTACTTCAAATTGATGGCGTGAAACCCTTTGTTTTGTCAAGGGAGAAGAATGACTAATTCAATGCTATCCTGAATATTCCAGTGGTATTGGGAAATTGGATAGCCTATTGCTGTTCAGTGGGAATGCAGGTGAATGTTGGCCCTGTTGAACAACAAAGTAATCTGTTTGATATTGCTGTGGAAAACAAATTAACCAATACAGTTGATTTCCACAACTGGCTCCTTGCATAAGAGACAATAGACTTGAGACAGCATTGATTTCAGTGAATTTGACAATGGCAGTGACATTGCTATGATTGAATGTGGTTAACAATCCTAAAACCACTGGCACAGCTTCCCAATTGCCCTCTTTCTATATGCCTGTTGATAGTGTCAGATTTTCTCTGCAATTACCAAGTCATTGTGCTTCAGCTTATAGATCCAGTTAATGAGAAAATGTGGCCAATCTGCCTCTGATACTTTCTGACATCCCTGGAATCCGAATACTAATTGTTTCATACTGTTACATAGGGTGAGAGGTGAGATCTGAAAGCAATCTTTGAAGTGAACTAGTATAGCAACAAACAGAATTGGTGTACAGCTTTAAGAAATCTGTTCTAGGCACACAAGAAGCTACTTGGCCTTTAGCCCAGATGGATGTGAAACGAGGAAAATCACAGTATTAATCAATTTTTGGAATTAGATTTGAATTATAATGAACCTCTCAGACAGCATGTTGCCATGGGGCAAACAAGTTAGGAATTTAAAGTACAGTGTAGAACAAACAGAAAGAATGTGAATTAAAGATCTCAAGGTTTTTCCACTCTTGTATAAGCATTTCCAGCCAAGTTGAGCATTTCCACCAACATTCATACTTCATAACTTTTCATTTTATGACTTCTAATCGCTCAGAAACACTGAAATACATTAATCTTTCTGTTATAAAATCTATTAAAACAGTTAATAGCTTTAATTAAAGAAATAATAAAATAATTTAATGTTAAAAATATTATTTAACCTATTACAACTGAATGTAGAGATTAAGGAGTGATAAAAGTAGAGGTAAAAACAATAACTGCAGATGCTGGAAACCAGATTCTGGATCAATGGTGCTGGAAGAGCACAGCAATTCAGGCAGCATCCAACGAGCAGCAAAATCGACGTTTCGGGCAAAAGCCCTTCATCAGGAATAAAGGCAGAGAGCCTGAAGCGTGGAGAGATCTCTTATCTCTCCACGCTTCAGGCTCTCTGCCTTTATTCCTGATGAAGGGCTTTTGCCCGAAACATCGATTTTGCTGCTCGTTGGATGCTGCCTGAATTGCTGTGCTCTTCCAGCACCACTGATCCAGAGTGATAAAAGTAGACAATCCAAGTGTAAGTCCAGCTCTTTTGAGTTCAACAATTACTTGCTATGATGTATTAATGGCAATAGTCAACATTTCTGTATGTTTTACACAGGAAAAAAGGCCCTTGAGCTGATTAAAATTCTCTGTTCTTGTTTCTGAAAATAGGTCCTTTGTGCTTACTCTGGCATGTAAAATACTAGTGCAGTTGCTACAAGTTAATTTTTTTTTAGTTACTCATATCTGAGGTGCAAACACAATATTTTTAGATAATCTGGTTAATGTTTAAAAATTATATGAATAGACTTTCAGGAATTTTGGTTTGTGATACTATAAGTCAATGATGGCAAGTAAGAATTTATAATACTGACATTTGAAACAGGAATCTTATTACTGCAAACTTCAATTGAAGTTCAAGTTAAAATAGCAAAGAAGAATATCAGTTTTCATGTTAATATGATGCTTTAATAGCATCAACAAATTAAGGTATATACACAGTGGAAGAGGTAAATTGTTATGACTTTCCTTATCATCTTCATGTCAAGATCCAAATCTCCCTTTAATGATTTAAATGATCTTTTGCAGTCACGTTCTGGAAAATGGAAGTAAGCGGGATATTTTCATTTCTTCGTTCATGGGATGTGGGCATTGCTAGCATTTGTTGCCTATCCATAATCACCAAAGAGGATGGCGGCAATCCATCTTCTTGAACCACTGCAGTCTAAATAATGTTGCTATACCCACAATATTGTTAGGAATAAAGTTCTAGGAATTTGACGCAGCGACAGTGAAGAAATGCTGATATAGTTCCATGTCAGGATTCTACATGCCCTGGAAAGGAACTTACAGGTGGTGGTTTTCCCATGCATCTTCTGTCCTCATCCTTCTGGACAGCAAAAGTAATGGGTTTGATTGTGCTGTCACAGGAGCTTTCATGAGGTGCTCCAATATGTTTTGCAGATTGTAAATACTATTGCAACTGTGTTGGGTGGAGTGAATGTTATCATGGTAAATAAAGTGCCAATCTGCTTTATAGAGCTTCTTGAATTTTGTTAGAGCTCCTCTCAGCCAGGCAAGTGGAGATTATATATAAATATTGTTTTGTGAAAATGCACTGATGATAACTTCACATTCCCTAGTGGAAGAACTGAATTTCAACTTCATTATAATCTGCAGTTACAAATTAGTTGAGTCTTTATAAATTGGTATGGAGGTTTGAAGTGATGTGGTGCCATTGCAGTATCCCTATCTCTGGACTAGAAGGTCAGGTATAAGTCCCACTTGCTCCAGAGGAATGTCATAACATGTCTGAACAGGTCAATTAAAAAATTTAGTATGTTATATCTGGGAAGGGATAGGTTATTGGTGTATTGTTCAAGGCGAGTATAGTTAATAATGAGGTATTGGTCTGAAATACACCACAGAGTAGGACAGAATAATGTTGGAAGAGACAAAGTAAAATACTGTAAACTGAATTAATATACGAAAGCAATTGTGTTTGCTGGAACTATTCCCTGCAAATTTACCATGACATTTTCTTGTATTTTGAAAAGTGTCAAAAAAAACTATTGGTATTCACATCTATTTTCCCAAACAATGCACCATGTTTTGAATAAGTAGGATATGACTGACTACTATTTGTAAAATAATTACAAAAACAAGTAATTCTGTTGTAAAGAGGGCAAACTTCATTCCAGCTGAAAATGTGTTGCTGGAAAAGCGCAGCAGGTCAGGCAGCATCCAAGGAGCAGGAGAATCGACATTTCGGGCATGAGCCCTTCTTCAGGAATGAGAAGAGTGTACCAAGTAGGCTAAGATAAAAGGTAGGGAGGAGGGACTTGGGGGAGGGGCGTTGGAAGTGCGATAGGTGGAAGGAGGTCAAGGTGAGGGTGATAGGCCAGAGTGGGGGTGGGGGCAGAGAAGTCAGGAAGAAGATTGCAGGTGGTGCTGAGTTTGAGGGTTGGGACTGAGACAAGGTGGGGGGAGGGGAAATGAGAAAACTGGAGAAAGATGCCATGAAACATGTGATAAATCCCTGAGCATGTTTTCCCCAAAAATGAGGAGCATGTTCTCATGCATGGCTTCAATTTCAGTGTGCCCTCATCCTTCATTAAACAGGACGAGGTGTTTGCTGCATTCAAATTCCTTCATTACCAGTTCTCATTACAAACTAGCATCTAACAAGGATGCTGAGACCCAGAAAGCAAACCCAGCAGATCTGGCACAGACATCTTTTGGAACAACTAACCTCTTGATCGATTTTCATCTGCATTGCAAACTTCTGGTAGTGTGGCATAATTTCAAAGCATGCCTAATTACATATATGTAAACCCAAGAAAGGAATTGGAATTTACATACTCAACAAATGTGACTACAGCAAAATAAAGCTGGGCCCAATGATGTTTCCAAATTTATACCCGAAGGACTTGCCATGACACATGATCATGCAATCATACCCAAGGGCAAGTTGCAGAAGTGCTTGTTGGACTTGCATTAAGAGTGCTAACCTCCAAGTGACATATATAACAAGGTGTGCATCATCCATGCACAAATGGGCTCCTCAAGACACCAAAAGTGATGTCCCTTTAAGCTTTATGTTATTTATAGCTGGGTCAGCACAAGAATTTTCCAAAGGCTATGAGCTGTTGCAACCGGGTTTAGATGAGTTTTCCACACAAACTGTGAGGATTATTCCTTCACCTTCATGAAGACCATTAATTTGAGAGCAATAACATGTCCATGTGTGCGTTTGACATTGCGAGCCTTTTACCAATGTATCACCCAATGAAGTCATTAACAGTATATCATGGCAAACAAGATGTGTCAACAGTTTCTGAATCTGTGTTCATCAAACAGTAGCTCCTGCAGGTGAGTTCAAATTCATTGGCACCACAGACACCAAAATAGTTGCTGCTGCCATTGAATTCCCTTAAGGTCAGCTGTTGACACTTGTGTCCATTACCAGGAGATGGACATCTTTGATGGAATCAGCACTCAAATTGGCCATTGAACGGAATTATCAAATGAGCTTCGTTGCCTCAATCTATTATGCTTTCCTTTATTGATCAGAGCATTGAGTGTAGCATAATGGCTCAGTGGTCAGCACTACAGCCTCTCAGCATCAGGGACCCAGGTTCGATTTCAGCCTTCGGAGTCTGTCTGTGTGGAGCTTGCACGTTCTCCCCATGTCCGTGTGGGTTTCCTCCGGGTGCTACGGTTTCCTCCCACAATCCAAAGATGTGCAAGTCAGGTGGATTGGCCATGCTAAATTGCACATAGTGTTAGGTGCATTAGTCAGAGGGAATTGGGTCTGGGTGGGTTACTGTTTGGAAGGTCAGTGTGGACTTGTTGGGCCAAATGGCCCACCTCCACACTGTAGTTAATTTAATCTATAGGAGTTGTGAGGTCATGTTGCAGCTGTACAGGATATTGGTTAGGCCACTTTTGAAATATAGCGTGCAATTCTGGTCTCCTCCCAATCAGAAGGATGTTATAAAACTCGAAAGGGTTCAGACAAATGGGGCTAGATTAGTTTAGGATATCTGGTCGGCAGGGATGCGTTAGACTGAAGGGTCTTTTTCCATGCTGTACATCTCTACGTTTCTATAACTCTATTACTTGAGAAATTTGCGAAAAGGTTCTCTACCATTAATTAGCTAAAGTCTATGGTCAATTGAAGTATTACAATTCTTAAAGTTCCACACAATACAAGATAAATTTTATTGGCAATCTTGTGAATAGACCATAAGATATAGGGGCAGAATTAGGCCATTTGGCCCATTGAGTTTGCTCCACTAGTCGATCATGACTGATATGTTTCTAAATCCCATTCTCCTGCCTTCTTCCCCTAACCTTTGATCCCCTTACTAATCAAGAATCTATCTATCTCTGTCTTAAATATACCCAATGATTAAGCCTTCAAAGCCTTCTGTGGTAGTGCCTTTCCCAGATTAACCACAGTTTGGTTGAATAAGTTCCTCCGCATCTCCATTCCAAAGAGTCACCTTTTCACCCTGAAGCTGTGCCCTTGGGTCCTAGTATCTCCTATTAGGGCCTACTCTATCTAGGCCCCTCAGTATTCTTAAGTTTTAAGCTGATTCCCCCACCTTATCCTTCCAAACTTTGAGTACAGGTCCAAAGTCCCCAAATGCTCCTCAAGTGACAAGCCCTTCATCCCAGAATCATTCTTGTAAACCTCCTCTGGACCCCCTCCAAGGTGAACACATCCTTCCTTAGATACGGTGCCGAAAATGCTCACAATATTCCAAATGTAGTCTGAGCAAGCCTTCTAAAGCTTTAGCAGTACAGCCCTGGCTCTTGTAATTTAGGCCTCTTGAAATAAATGCTAAAATTCCATTTTCCTTCCTGACTGCCAACTGCATCTGCAAGTTAACTATAAGAGAATCATGAATTAGGATTTCTCAGTCCCTGTGTGCTTCAGATTTTCAAAGCTTTTCCCCATTTAGTAAACCGTCCATGCCTCTATGATTCTGGCAAAGTGCATAACGTGATTCATTCCTACATTGTATTTTATATGTCACTCTCCTAGCCTATCCAAGTCCTTCTGTAGCCTCCCTGCTTCCTCAAGACTATCTGTCCCTCAATCTAATTTTGTGTCATCTAAAACTTAACAACAATGCTCTCCATTCCTTCATCCAGATCATTAACATAGTTATGGTGCCAACACTGACCCATTCTAAAAAAGACCCCTTCATCTTCACTTTCTGCCTTCTGTCAGTTAGCCAATCCTTGATCCAAGCTAACACTACGAGCTCTTACTTTATTGAGCAGCTTTTGAAATGTGAAATTTGGCACCTTTGGAATTCCAATACATCACTGGTCCCCTTTGCCTAACTTGTTGGTTAACTCCTCAAAGAATTCTAACAGACTTGTGAGGCATGACCTCTTCTTGATGAAGCTGTGCTGAGAAAATCAATTTTACTCAAAATGTCAAAGTACTCCACAATCTCATCTTTAATAATGGACTCTAAAATCTAACCAATGACTGAAGTCAGGATAACCAGTCTATAATTTCCTGTCCTCTGATTCCTTTCCTGCTTAAGCAGGGATTTACGTTAGCCACTTTCCAGTTCTCTGGGACCCTTCCTGACTGGAGTGATCCCTGTAAGATCACCACCAATGCCTCCACAATCTGGGCGGCACGGTGGCACAGTGGTTAGCACTGCTGCCTCACAGCACTGGAGATCCGGGTTCAATTCCCGCCTCAGGCGACTGACTGTGTGGAGTTTGCACGTTCTCCCCATGTCTGTGTGGGTTTCCTCCAGGTGCTCCGGTTTCCTCCCACAATCACAAAGATGTGCAGGTCAGGTGAATTGGCCATGCTAAATTGCCCGTAGTGTTAGGTAAGGGGTAAATGTATGGGTGAGTTGCGCTTCGGCGGGTCAGTGTTGACTTGTTGGGTCGAAGGGCCTGTTTCCACAATGTAATGTAATCTAATCTAATCTCCTCAGCTATCTCCTTCAGAACCCTGGGGTGTAGTCCATCCAGTCTGGATGATTTATCCACCTTCAGACATTTCAGCTTACCCTTAGTAATTGCCACGACACTCACTTCTGCCCCCAGACTCTCTTGAAGCTCTGGGATTTGGTGGTGTCTTCCACTGTGAAAACCGATGCAAAGTATCTATTCAGGTCCTCCAACAATTCTTAGTTTCTTATTATTACTTCTCCAGCCTCATTTTCCAGTGGTCTAATGTCCACTCTTGTCCACTCTTACATTTTATACATCTAAAAAATGACTTGCAGTTTTTTTTATATTCGCTAATAATATTTCATTTTCTGCTCCTTTTTTCAGTTTTACTCTTCTGGTTATTAAAGACTTCCCAAACCTTTGGCTTCCCACTAACCTTCACCACATTATATTCTTTTGCTTTTGCTTTTATGCTGTCCCTCACCTGCCTTTTCTCCCTGTACTACTTTTCTTCTTCCTTGGGATGAATTTCTGCTGTTGCCTCCTGAATTACCCTCAGAAACCCCTGCCATTGCTACTCACTACATTCCCTGCTAGGCTGACCTTACAATTTACTCAGACTAGCTCCCATATTTCTTTGTTGTTGCCTTTACTCAATTGTAATGCCATATCTATTCTACCTTCTCCATCTCAAACTGCAGAGTGAATTCTATATTAAGGTCACAGCCCCCTAGGGGATCTTTCACCTTAAGCTTCCTAATCAAGTCTGCCTCATTACACATCACCAAATCCATAACTGCCTGTTCCCTAGTGGGCTTTCCCACAAGCTGCTCTGAAAAAAACATCTTGTAGACATTCCACAAATTCCTTTTCTTCGGATCCACTACCAACTTGATTTTCACAGTCTCTATTGAAGTTCCCCATGAATATTATAACTGTGCCTTTCTTACATGCATTTTCTATCTCCTGATTTATTTTCTTCCCCATATCCTGGCTACTGCTAGGAGGCCTGTACATAACTCCCATCATGTTTTTTTTCCTTTGCAGTTCCTGAAGTCTACTCACACAGATTTTACATATTCTAACTCTATACTGCTTTTTGCTATCAATTTAATTCCATTTTTGCCAGGTTTGTGAAGGTTTGTAGCTCAGGTTGAGGTTTAGGGTGTAGGTTTGCTCGCTGAGCTGTAGGTTTGATATCCAGACATTTCATTACCTGGCTAGGTAACATCTTCAGTGGTGACCTCCAAGTGAAACGAAGCTGTTATCTCCTGCTTTCTATTTATATCTTTCTCCTGGATGGAGTTCCTGGGATTTGTGGTGATGTTATTTCCTGTTCGTTTTCTGAGGGATTGATAGATGACATCTAGATCTATGTGTTTGTTTATGGCGTTGTGGTTGGAGTGCCAGGCCTCTAGGAATTCTCTGCCATGTCTTTGCTTAGCCTGTCTCAGGATAGATGTGTTGTCCCAGTTGAAATGGTGGTTTTTCCTCATCCGTGTGTAGGGCTACGAGGGAGAGAGGGTCGTGTCTTTTTGTGGCTAGCTGGTGTTCGTGTATCCTGGTGGCTAACTTTCTTCCTGTTTGCCCTGCGTAGTGTTTGTGGCAGTCCTTGCATGGAATTTTGTAGATGACGTTGGTTATGTCCATGGGTTGTACTGGGTCTTTTAAGTTTGTTAGTTTTTGTTTGAGAGTGTCGGTGGGTTTGTGTGCTACTAGGATTCCGAGGGGTCTTAGTAGTCTGGCTGTCATTTCTGAAACTTCTCCTGTGACGTCCAGGAATGCGAGTTTGTTGTCGGTTTCTTCCTCCTTGGTGAACTTTATGCCTGTGAGGGTGTTGTTGATGATGTTAAATGTCTCTTCTGTCTTGTTTCGTTTTGTGATGACAAAGATGTCATCCACGTAGCGGACCCAGATTTTTGGTTTGATGGTTGGTAGGGCTGTTTGTTCTAGTCTTTGCATTACCGCTTCTGCTATGAATCCTGATAGTGGAGATCCCATGGGTGTGCCATTGGTTTGTTTGTAGATTATGTTGTTGAAAGTGAAGTGGGTGGTGAGGCACAGGTCTACTAGCTTCATGATGTTTTCGTTGGTAATGTGATTGATGGTGGTTGGGGTATGTGTGATGCTCTCTTCTAAAAGTGTGGTAAGTGTTTCCTTTGCCAGGTCGATGTTGGTGGAGGTGAACAGTGCTGTTACAATAAATGAGATCATTGCTTCGTCTTCCTCTATTTTGTTTTTTTTGATGATTTTTAGGAATTCCTGGGTGGAGTGGATGGAGTGCTGTGACTCTTCTACTAGGTACTTCAGTCATGCATGTAGTTCTTTGGCCAGTCTGTAAATTGGTGTTCCGGGTAGTGAGACTATGGGTCTGAGGGGGGCTCCTGGTTTATGGATTTTTGGTAGTCCGTAGAATTGTGGGGTGTTGGTCCTATCGGGTTTCATTTTCTGGAATTCCATTTCTTATTAACAAGGCAACTCCATCCCTTCTGCCCATCTGTCTGTCATTTCAATGTGTATAGTTGGATACTTAGTTCTCAGCCCTGATCCCTTTGCAGCTACATGCCTCTGATTCCATGACATGATATCCCCTAATTTCAATCTGCGCCACAAGCTCATTTACCTTATTTCACATATTGCATGTTTAAGTCTCAGTCATACCTTGATTTTCCTGCTTCTCATAATTATCTCCTAATCCGCTGTGCCTGAAATTAGGTTCCTGACATTTTCAATATTCTCTGCTATTATTTCTTCAGAAAACTTTAGTAACCTCATCCCGGCCCTCTACTCTTTTAGCCTTTTTCATACTTTTCCATGCAAGTGAATTAATCCCCCACCTATTTAAAGTCCTCCCTCCTTCCCCAGTACTGGTGCCAATGTCTCATGAATTAGACACCCTTACTCTCACACTAATTTTTGAGCCATGTGTTCACCTCTTTAATCTTGTTGAACCTTTGCCAATTTACTCGTGGTTCAGGTAGTAATCCAAAGCATATTACCTTTCAGGTTCTGCTTTTCAATTTTGCTCCTGGCTACTCATATTCCCTCAGCAGAACCTCTTTCCAACTTCTACCTAGACTATTAGTACCCACATGGACCATAACAACTGGATCTTTCTCTTCCCACACCAAGTTCCTCTGCACCCAGTTGTAATATTCTGAACCCAGGCACGAGGCAAGCAACACAGCTTTTGGGGCTTTCTATCTTCCCCTGACTATACCATCCCCAATTATAACTACATTTCTCTTTTCTCCCCCATCTTGAATGGCTCTCTTTACCATGGGTGCTATGGTCAGTTTGCTCATCCTCCCTACAGCCCTCACTCTTATCCACATAGGGAGCAATATTCCCAAACCTGTTAGACAAAGTTCAAGGACTGAGGCTTCTTCAGCATGACCTCCTGAATCCCTCTACCTGCCTTGCTTGTAGTCACAGTCTCCTGACCCTGACAACTGACTGAATTCGAGGTAGTTAGCCTAAGGACTGCCTCCTGAAACACAGCATCCAGGTAACTTTCCCTCTCCCTCTCCCTCTCCCTCTCCCTCTCCCTCTCCCTCATACCTCAATGTTCAAAGCTCAGATTCTAGCTTATCAAATCAGAGCTAGAGTTCCTTAGGTAACCAACACTTGTGATCACTAGGAACCACAATACAGTCCACCAGCTCCCATGTCATGCAGGTACAACACATCACCTGGCCCTGCACCTCTATTTTATTTACTTAGTATAAAAATTCCTACTGATCTTTTTCGCTTTTAGTCTGTAAATATTTCTCCCAATGACTTTCAGTCTGAAAGTAATCTACAACATAGTCAAATTAACAGCTATTACCAACCTATGAACTTACAGTCTTCCTGTGATGTCACTACTTTGTGCTGGCCCCGATCCTGGGCTTCAACTTATCCTGTTAAAATAAAACTTCACGAGCTATGAGCCAAAAAAAAACAAAAAACATCTTCTCCCCTCTGCACCGAATTTCTACACTGCCTCCAAATTCCCCAAACTATGTCCTCACCTAGGCTGAGTCTCATTTCAGATGTAGTCTCCCTTTCCTGACCATGTTTTCACTGCTGGCCAGGCATCTGCTCTGATAAGCAGATGCTCTGCGGAGCGTTTCAGAGAACACCTCTGGGACACCCGGACCAACCAACCCAACCACCCTGTGGCTCAACATTTCAACTCCCCCTCCCACTCCACCAAGGATGTGCAGGTCTTTGGACTCCTCCATCGCCAGACCACAACAAAATGACGGTTGGAGGAAGAGCGCCTCATCTTCCGCCTAGGAACCCTCCAACCACAAGGGATGAACTCGGATTTCACCAGTTTCCTCATTTCCCCTCCCCCACATTGTTTCAGTCAAATCCATCGATCTCAGCACCGCATTGCGGCAGAGAATCTTTGAGATCACACTCTCACTTATTTTGTGAATACATATGGGGGAGGAGGATGGTGGAACAATTTAATCAAGCAATGGCTTGTGGCACACGTTTGATATGACCTTCCTTCATTTTCCTCACTGCCTCTGTCACCTAGATGTATAGCTTCCCACACATGCAGACTCAATGGAGTGGCATTTCGCATGCGAGATCATGCCACTGCATCAGGAGGGCATTTTACTGTCAGACCATTAAAGCCAACTCAGCACCGCCTTCCTAACCTGCAATCTTCTTCCTGACCTCTCCGCCCCCACCCCAGTCTGACCTATCACCCTCACCTTGACCTCTTTCCACCTATCACATTTCCGACACCCCTCACCCAAGTCCCTCCTCCCTCCCTTTTATCTTAGCCTGCTGGACAAACTTTCCTCATTCCTGAAGAAGGGCTTATGCCCGAAACGTCGATTCTCCTGTTTCCTGGATGCTGCCTGACCTGCTGCACTTTTCCAGCAACACATTTTCAGCTTTCTCCGTGTAAGCCATACTAACAGATTGTATCAAATAATATATTCTGCTGTTCATGCACATTGGGTAGCATTCAAATTACGCTCAACCAGCTCTCAGTTACAAGTGTTAGAAACCATTAGATGGTGATTCTGCTATTCAACAACTTTTTTTAGAATAATCTGGACAGTACTAATGATTACACTGTAAGTATGTAAGTAAAAGAAATTTGTGAAAACGTTGCATTCCCATGGCAAAATTGTGACCAATCACAGTCTGACTACCATGTCTGACAACCAAAATCAACAGCTAACTGTTCTTGCTGCATCTCCATGCTTGCTGTGGCCCAGCCAATGGGCAACCTCTTCTCATTCTGTATAAGTCGGTGTCCTTTTTCATGACAAAAAGTTTCAACTTCATGTCTCCTTTAGCAATGTTTAAATTCATGCAAGCTAAGATGTGCTGTCAGGTGACATCAATGGTAGTTTGGTTGTATCGCCACAGTCTTACCAGACCATAGGGGCTGCTCTCTTATTAGAGAGAAGTAACTGGTGGTGATTTATCCTGAGGGCCACCAGACCTCAGGCAAAGAAAGAGGCTGAGAAGGAGAGACCTTCATGGTAACCTCAAACCGGTGATGGGAATTAAACCCATGCTGTTGGCATCACCACCAACAATCCAGCCAACTGAACTAAACCAATTCCCCTATGGTAGTAGCTGGTATTAGGTGAGAAGATCCAACAAATAGCTTGGAAACATATGCTAGTCATGGGCTTCCCTTCAAAAATCTTAGATCAGAAGCTAGTACAAATTGAACTGACCATTTATGTTTATGGATTTGTTTAAGTTAAACACAACAAAACAAGTAAAGTATTTGGATGAATTTGGTGCCCAGTTTTTCATCCGATCTTGTAAGCACAATGCAAAGACCAGAGATGAATGTAATGAGCAACTGCGCCAAGTATTCATAAAACTAACACTTGCTCAATGCCTTGATCACATCTGTGATATCAACTGGTGTTGAAGTGTGTGCCAAAGGAAAGAGAGTGATGTGAACAAATGTTTTCCAGCAATTTAACCAATTTAGCCTACAGGCAAAATACACAAGAAGGTGTAACTGAAAGGCTCCCCTTAGGATGGCATGATGGCTCAGTGGTTAGCACTGCTGCCTCACAGGGACCCAGGTTCAAATTAACCCTTTGGTGACCACCTGTCTGGAGGGGTTTGCACATTTTCCACGTGTCTGCATGGGTTTCCTCCTGGTGCTCTGGTTTCCTCTCTCAGTCCAAAGATGTGCAGGTTATGTGGAATGGCTATGCTAAATTGCTCATAGAATCCAGGAATATGTAGGTTACTAAGCAATGGGAAATGCAGGGTTATGCTCTTTAGGGGGTCAGTGTGGACTCAATGGGCCAAATAGCCTGTTTCCACACTGTCGGGATTCTATGACTTTTACTCCCTCCTTCACATTTGGTGCTTCCTTGTGCCACTGCCATTCCACCTTGCTCCCCCCAGCCAACAATGCCATTCATCAAATATAGCCCTATTGCATTTCCGTGAAGAATTAAAAGATTTTACTGATCAAATATGGGAAGCATGCTTTTAAAAATCCTGGTGAACAAAATTAGATGCTTAAAGATGATTTCTGATGCTGCCAGATCTTACTTAATGTAATTTTAATTTGCAAAGTAAGCACACTTGCAAAAATGTAATATATTTTTCATTTGTTTAGTCGGACATTTGCACTGTGGTTAGCACTCCCAAAGAGCATTGGAAGCTGGACCAGTTACTAAGCATAATCAAGTAAGTGCATTTTAGATGTAAAATAAGAAAAAGCACACTTTAATTTTAACCAGAAAGTCCAGACTGTGCCTATTCATATTGATTTCAACATTTGCACAGCTTTGTAATAACTGCACCTTGTTTATTTCAAACAAATAAAAGTTCCTCTATGCCTCTTTTATGTCTTATCACTGTGCTGAAAATGTCTTGAAATAACAATAACATGCCAGATACCCCACAGCCACAGAAATGAGAATTATTTTTATTGTACGTTACTGATAATCTTTCTTTGGAAGACAGGAGCAATAATGTTTGACTGGTAATGTTAGTTCCTAGCCACTGTCACAGGTCAGAGGCATTTAACTAAATCTCCTAAAAGGTACAGTACAAGTGCATATTATTCCTGATGTTGCTGGGAGGTTTGTGTTCATTGTGGGCACAGCTATCAGTTTCAAAAATACCAATATTCTGCAGGTTGAAGGGGAGTCCATAAATACCTGAATGTTTAGGAATGCATATGGTAATAACAATCATTTAAGAGTGGCTTTAAATGGCTCTTAAAATGATAAGAATGATGGAGTTTAATCTCTGTAAACCATACTTCAATATGGCCTGAGGGCCAATCCTAAAATGTTTCTTCCCCTTGTATCTTTTGTGGTTATACTACTCTGTACATAACAACTGAGCTCTTTTGGATTAATTGTGGTTTGGTTACACTGAAGGAGTGGTGTACTGTTGGACATATCATCTTTTTAGAATAGAAGAAAAGGTGACTTCTCAATTGCCACTTAGATGGATGAAAAGACTCCCATGGCATGATTTAAAGAAAAGCAAGGGAGATCTCCTGGTGTACTTGTCAATATTCATTCCTCAATCAATATCACTATGATAAACATTCAATTACCTTTATTTAATTACCTGTTTGTGGGTCTTACTGTGTGAAAATTAGCTGGCACACTTCTTACAACAATGACTTGCTTCAAAAACTACTACTTTGCTCATTCAGTGCCATTACTTCCACGTTCCCTATTAGTTTTGTCAAAATCTTTGTTTCTCGTGATAGAGGCTGTTACATAACCTTTCCTCCCACGAGCACCTTGCTTATTTGTTAGCCTGAGATGCGTTTAGTGCCCTGTAAATGATTGATGTAAAATATCACGAGGAACAAAGATTTTGACAAAATTAATGCGACAGACGGCATAGAAGTCACCGGGTCCTGATGAGATGGTCTTTTTCCAAATATTTAAACAAATGGGCTGCAGAGATAGTGGAAGCATTGGATGAGATACTCTAGAACTCACTAGATTCTAGGAGGGTGCCACTGGATTGGAAACTACTAATATGGTGCTTCTGTTCAAGAAGAGAGATAGACAGAAATAAAGATACAATAGACCAGTTAACCTAACATTTGTCATTGGAAAATTGGTAGAGTACATTATCCAGTAAGAAATAGCAAGGCATTTAGAAAAGCTCAACGTAATCAATATGTTTTGTGAAAGGGAATCATGTTTGACCAATTTTCTAGAGTTCTTTAAGGATATAACAAGAAGAATTGATAAGGGGAACTAATAGATATACAGTATTTGGACTTTCAGAAGGCACTCTATAAGATGCCATATGAAAGAGTATTGCTCAAGATAGCAACTCATGTCTTGGGGGTAATATCTCAGAATGGATTGAGGATTAGTTAACATACAGAAACTAGAGAGTCCAAATTAATGGTCTTTTTTGGATTAGAAAGATGTTTAACTAGTAGAGTGCCACAAGGATCAATCCTAGGGTCTCTATTTACTATCTACCTTATATACTCAAGTAGTAGTCAACTTTTTTTGACTACTTTTTAAGGTTAAATGTATGGGTTCGACTATTACATAGATACTACTTTTGAGGCGCTAAAAGTCATGCCCTTCAAAATTCATATTATTAACAGAATGCTAACTGATCTCTAAACGAATAAAGAAAAAAAAAATGACTTATGGTAATTCTGAAAACCCGGAGTGGAGCTATTCAGCCAGCAGATTGGAACACGGGGATTGGAGTGGAACAACTGGCAGATGGAAAGCTGGAGCAGAATGTGACAGCAGGCACACTGACTCATAAACATTGATCGGTTATCTGTGAATAACTAGGGCTGACTTTTACATAAGATATGTGGAAAATTCCAGGTTATTTGGCCAAAAGTGGGGGGGGGGGGGTCGACTTTTACATGAGATTGACTATTACTAGAGTATATACGGTATATTGATGACTTGGAGGAGAATGAGGCAGAGTATAGTGTATCCAAATTTACTGAAGATAAATAAAGTAGATGGGTTTATTGTGACAAGAACATAATGACTTGGCAAGAGGATAGAGATAGGTTGAGTGAATGTGCAAAACTTGGCAGATGGAGTTTAATGTTGGAAAATGTGAGGTCATTCACATTGGTAGGAAGAATCAAAAGGCACTAAATGGAGAGAAACTCCAAAAAAGGTGCCGTGCAGAGGGATTTGGGTGATCTGGTGCATGAAATACCAGAAATTACCATGCAGGTACATCAATTAATTAAGTAGATGGACTTTTAGGAAAGAACAAGGGGTGATCTTATTGAACCATATAAGGTTCTGAGGAGCCTGGACAGGGCTGAGAGTGACAGTGAGAAATGACCAATCTCCAACAAGGGGACATGGTTACAAAATAAGGGGACACTCCTTTAAGACTGGAGTGCGAAGTCATTTCTTCTCCCATAGGGGTGAAATAAGTGTTTTACTTTGCTCCACCCATTTTCCGACCCTATTATTATGCACTAAGCCTGCACAAAAGATTGCAGATTTTATTTGAAAATTAAGATATTAGCTTTATATAAGTTCTTTATAATGTTCAAAATGCTATGTTGACAATTTTCATTTTATAGGGCAATAATTGTTCAATTTGACTTATTTCAAGGTCACCGTTCATTTTTCTGATAGTATGGATTCAGTGCAAACACTGTAATTAATTCAGAATGAATAGCCAAAAGTATAAAATCAATAATTCAATTGAAATATTGAAAATTCAGTAGGTTTATAAGCGTAGCACCTTTTAATTCCTTTGCTTCATGCAGCCATTGTTTTATTTATAAAATGTTCAAAAATGAGTGTAAGATCAAAACACAACTGTTCTTGATTATTTTCCAGTTTGTTGGGTACAAACTATGACTTTGACTTTCCTCTTAGCTGATCTGTGAAGAAACTTCAGTGTTGAAACAGTGAAGTATTGTCAGCAAAACTCACTTGTGGAAAATCAGATATGATCTATCGATGCTGGGAGTCTTCTCAGCAAATGGCTCAATAGCCCAAAACAAAGAGTTCTCAGTTTACTTATAAGCAATCTCCAAGAGAGGCCACTCCCACTGGAGGGACATGGTCATGTTGGATTATCAGTAGAATTATTTTTGCATAAATCAGTTGATATAATTGTCAGCTATTAGTTGGCAGCTAAGCAATTTAACTCGCTTTATCAGTCTTTCACTTGGGACATAAAAATATCTTGCAGGGTATGGATTACTGACTTTGTCAATTTGATTGTGAGGTATGAATTGAATTTGTAATTTAATCAGTGCAATTTAGCAATGATTTTTGATCCATTATATTTATGTTTTGAATGAATGAAATTCATGGGGAGAATGGCTTTATCCCAGCAAATTAACCAGGAGGAATAAGGAATACATTTGCAAAAGTTTATGAATGATGATTATTGTGAGTAATCCCAGAGAAAACATTTTGTTAAGAACTAACAATAGGGAAAAGTACTATGGATGAACCAATAAGCAAGCCAAACAAAAGTTAGTCATCCTCGACCCAGAGGGACTGACAAAGAAGAAATAAGTAATGATTAAGCAAGCAGATAGTTATAGAGGTCAATGTCTTTAAATATATTAAGGATGAAACTTAAGAGTAATTGCAGTTAAATTGGTGGACAGACTGAAATACAGACCAGAGAAAAATAAAGTGGTTTACATAATCCACCTTTTGGAATATCAGAGCAAAAAGAAATAACTCAAAGAAAAAAGAGGCTAATAGCCATTTGTATCACATGCTAACTTAAATTTGACTTATTACAATGTGGGAGAACTGGGCTATGAAATGATTGTGATGAGGTCAGCCAGGTGGACATAGCAGAGTATGAGTTCCCTGATTGGGGCTGTTAACCTGGTCTAATCAGGGGGCTGTGGCTGAAAGATATAAACAGAAGTGTCAGGGGTTCTGCTCACTCTAGCAGCTGGTTCAGTGCTAGCTGGACCAATGTCAAATACTATACATGTGTACAAAAAGGGGAACTTGGGGATTGGATACTGGCCTCTGTGGAGTTATTTCCACGGTGACGAGAGAAAAAAAAAATGCTCCTGAAGAAATCCACTCGCAACAGTCATCTTTGAGTTGGGTAAGCAATTCTAGCATCATGCTGTTATTTGAGAAGCTTGACTAGTTTGATCCTGCCGTCAAAGACTGGGCCCAGTATGTAGAAAGAATACATTTTGTTTTAAAGGGTAAATGATGCAGATGAAAAGCAAGGAATTATTCTCCTGACAGCTTGTGGACCTGCAATGTTTTCAGTTATTCGGAGTCTAACATTTCCTGAGGCACCAGATACTAACACCTTTCAAGAGTTGACAGATCTAGTTAAGCAATATTGCCACTCCAAGCCTCTTTTTATTCTGAGCAGTTTTACTCAGCAGTTCGAGAACCAGGGAAATCCGTGTCGGGATTTTTGATGAAGTTAAGACAACTAAAAGAGGCATGTGACTTTGGTTAACTCTTAATGAGATGCTAAGAGACTGTTTGGTATTTAGTATTAAAGGCGTAATCATGCAAAAGCATGTACACGCTGAAGCCCGACTGGACTTCAAACAGGCACTACAAGTGATTTTGTCATTAGAAAATGTGGCAAAGTGGAGCAAATGAGTTCCAGGGTTTGCTGATGGAAGTGGACATCCTCACCGGGGAGACTGAGCTTGGGGGACACCACTTGAGTGAAGGTGATTGCACAGCCTCATTCAGGACATACTCTGAGCAGAGGGACTTTAAAATCTCCACAGCAAAAGCCCAAACAAAGGCAAGCCTCAGCCAGTTGGTTAACATTTTCTTCAGGATCTGGGCCAGCAAGCCATCATTGTTGCTGCTACTGGTAAACAGATTCAAGACACTAGACTTGAATTGAGTTAGAGAACTCAAAAGCTGATATCCAGGAGTGTGCACACTCTAGAAAGCCCACCTACCTCTGGATTGGAACAGTCAAATTGCTTAGCAACATCCAAAGCAGAACCAATCAAAATTAATGTCTGGTTAAAAGGTCATCTGGTTCTAATGGAGGTTGATACCGATGCAGCTTTATCAGTGATTGCAGATGCAGTCTTTAAATACATTTGCTCTGGACTCCAGCCCTTAAGTTTGAGTAAGACCTTGGCAGGACCTATACCAGGGAATATTCACAGATTAAGGGTGCAACTTCAGTTCCAATCTCCTCTGAGAAGAAGCTGGTTCAGTTCCCGCTGATTGTAGTAAAAGGCTCGGGCCCAAGCTTGATGGAGTGAAATTGGTTGAGAAAGGTTCACTTAGATTGGCTGAACATTTTTCACCTAGTAAATAGCTGCCTGAGTGAAATAAATACCCAGAAGTTGTTTAGGAAGGTCTAGTGGCTATCAAAGGGACCAAAGCCATCTTGCATGTTGACCAGGAAGCAACTCCACAATTCTGCAAGGTCCGCCCAGTGTCTTTTGCCTTAAAAGTACAGGCAGAAATCAGGAGAATGGAAAGTGAAGGAATCATTAAGTCAGCCCACTTTGCAGAATGGGCAGCACCGGTCGTGCCAACTGTGAAGCCTGACGGCTCAGTTTGACTGTGTGGGGATTTTAAACAAATTGCATACCACTTCTTGCAGCTGGATAAATACCCAATGCCTTACATAAACGACATGTGCAAAGTTGGTGAGGGGGTTGTCCTTCACAAAGCTGGACATGAGCCATGCGTACCTACAATTGTGGTTAGATGAGGCTTCCTAGAAGTATGCTATGATTAATATCCATTAGGTCTGTACCAATATACGAGACTGCCATTTGGGATATTGTCATCCTGTCCTATTTTTCAGCAGACAATGGAGAATATTTTACAAGATCTACCTCAGGTTGCCATTTATCTAGATGACATGCTAACAACAGGGAAGACCAATAAAGAGCATTTAGTGAACATGGACATGGTCCTTAGAGTTTTCCCCAAGGTGGGTGTACACCCTAGAAGGGAAAAATGTATGTTCCAGTCACCCCAAGTGACCTACTTGGACTACCGTGTCAATAAGACTGAGTTATACCCATTGAAAGATAAAATGATGGTGATCAAAGGTGCCCCGGCGCTCATGTCTGTACCTGAGCTTAGATCTTTCATTGGATTGTTGAATTATTATGGAAAGTTCATACGTAACCTGGCCTCCACCTTGGCACCCTTACATCATCTTCGATTGAAAAAAGGGGCAGTCTTGGAAGTGGTCTCGTAGCCAAGGTGTAATCTTTAGGGAATTGAAGCAGCAGCTATTGTCATCTGAGATGCTGGCACACTATGATCCCAAGTGAGATCTGATGCAGACATCCAACGCCCATCCGTACAGTATTGGGTAGTATTGACTCACAGATGGCCCAATGGAGAGGAATGTCCTATAGTGTATATTTTCCAGATTTGGGCTGATGCAGAGTGCAAATACACCCAGATAGAAGGAAGGTTTGGCAGTCATCTGTGGTGCAAGGAAGTTTACCAATAACTTTTATGGATGCAAATTTATAACAGTAATAGTACACAAACCCTTACTATGGCTACTCAAAGAGGACAAGGCCAAGCTGCCTGTAGCTTTAGGTTTAATTCAACGGTCTCATTTTAAATGCATATAATTACAATTTGGAACACCGTCTGCAACTTCAATTTGCAAATGCAGATGCCTTCTGCCACCTCTCACTGGCAGACACACCACTGGAAGAGTCCATTCTGGTTTTAAACATTCTGGACACCCTTCCAGTCACCACTGATAACATCAGACTGTGGATGCAAAAAGATCTGATCCTGGCAAAACTAAAACAACTGGTTATGATGGGGGGAGCCAAAGGGCCATGAAAACCAGAACTGAAATCTTGCTGAACCCAGTGAAACTAGATCACCATAGCAGACAATACATTGTTATGGGGAGCAAGAGTGATTGTTCCAATGCAAGTAAAGGTCGCTGCCAGATACTGGATGAACTCCACCAGGGTCATTCATGTGTTTTCAAAATGAAGGTGTTGGTGAGAAGTTATTTTTGTTGGCCAGGATTGGATGCCTTCAAAACTGCACTGGTGACGCAGGACCCAGCGTGCCAACAAAGACAAAAGTCACCACCAGCAGCTCCCCCACACTTGTGGGAATGGCCGGGTAAAGCCTGGACTCAGTTAATGTCGACTGTGCTAGCCCTTTCATGGGCTCAACGTTCTTAGTCATTGTGAACACCCACTCAAAGTAGTTGGACAGTCAGAGTTTATTCATCAAACACAGGGATGATGTTTGAAAAGCTGTGCACATCTTTTGTAATATATGGACTCCAGGAAGTATTGGTCACAGACAATCAGCCATCATTTACCAGCAGGGAATTCAAGCACTTCCTGAAGTTGAATGGTCTGACTTTGAATACAAGCTTAAAGAAACAGCTTACAGCTTCACTCCATAACAAACTGTCGTTGATCGGATTTGATTATTGGACCACTCTTCAGGCAACAGAGTTGATAATCAGCAGAAGACTCCATATCAGGTTAAACCAGATGTTCCTGGACCTGGGGAGGGGGGGGGGATTGAAACAACATCAGGAATGCCAATGCTGGACACAAAACTCCTCTAAACGACAGAGACAGTTTACTTCAGGGGATGGAGTTTGGTATTGAAACTACAGAAATGGTCTAGGACGGGTAAGAGGCATGGTTGATGTGAGGTCAAGTCCTGTGATGTACAAAGTTTGGGAGGTGAGGTGGTCTTGAGCAAGCATGTGGACCACACAAAAGCTGCAAACTCAGAAACAGGGCAGGAGCAAAACACACCCAGCCCCTCAGAATAGCCAGAAAGGCTGCCAGGACCCATGGGCTCTCCCTCACATTTAGTGTCAAAGAAACCTCGGAGTCTGAGATGGACATCGGCGGATGTCGCAGCCTCGACGTCTTTACCATCTGAAGATGAATTTCTTGCATACTCCTGGCATACACACCACCGATATCTGAAATTGAGTCAGAGGAACTGAATTTGGTGTGAAAATGCCCCAGTAGAGGCTACAAGAAAAAGAACAGGCCTATGTGCCCAGATATTGAGAAGGAGGGATGTAGTGATTATAATGAGGTCAGCCAGGTGGACCTCATAGAATATAAGTTCCCTGACTGGGGCTATTGACGTGGTTCAATCAGGGAGCACTGGCTGACAGGTATAAGCAGGAATGTCAGAGGTTTTGTTCATTGAGAGCTGGCTCTGAGGAAGCCGGACCAGTGTCACCCTTTATTTATGCACGTATAAATAAAGGGTGACTTGGTGTCAGGATTCTGGCCTCTGTGCAGTTATTTCAGAAAATAGCTATTGCATTAATCCATAAACAGAACTGACCAAAAAAAAATTTGAACAAATGACTTGAGAATTGAAGTGATTTCATTTCAGTGATTCATGGTTGTAAAGAGCTTTGTGACATCCTTAGGATGCAATTAGGTACTAAACAAATGCATATTCTTTCTTTCATAAGTTCTTTGTATGTATGTGACTGAATATATGCCCATACACAAAGAAAATGTTTCTGCTGCCTCCAAACATCAGAACTAATGGCAGGATTGCAAGCACATACTGATGATATGGGTACGCCAATCATCTTTCGATGTAGACTGTTGTCACCCACTTTTAGACTGTGGAGAATACTGCTATAAATAATACTGATTCTAAACATTGATGGTATCTATAAGAACTGTTATTATTTTGTATCCAGCCTGCAAGCATAAAATTCCATTCTAAATAGTAATTCATACCCTCTAGAATAACAGGACCTCTACAGTTAGGTCAACAAATACTTAACATTCAACCTTTACACTCAAATAAGATATGTATGGCAGTAAAACACAAGATGCTATTGTGAATGTGACAAGTGGCATTGACTGTGAACAATACAGAAGATGAAAAAGCAGTCTATATTAAAGTATAAATTTACCACAATGTACAATATTTACACTTACTGGGAGTAATTTGCACTGTTATTCAGTACTGGTAAAAAAACACTAATCTGGATTTTGTGGTTTTAAAAATGGTGAAACTGTCAATAATTGTTTATTGTTTTAACTCTGAAAAACTGATTGCAGCTTCTGGCTTCTACACTTCCACAATTAAATACCGATATAAAGAAGTTGCTGACAATGATTTCGCATTCCTCCAGAGGATCTGTTACGTTCTTGCAGATTGAAACAAATGGAAATTACTGATTTGATGTGAACTTCAACTTTTTTCTGCTATTAAGTGTTATTATAAAAACATTTTTTAAGATTACGCCTTGTCAAACAAAGTGAAATTTTTTTTTCAACAGTGTATACCATATCGAAATTACTTAACAACCTCTTTTGCTGAGAGAAACAGATTTTATATTTATGGAATGGTTTATTTTTTAATGATTAGTTTCTTGCGGCTGCACTGCTACTGAAGCAGAAGATGGTGCTTTTCTAAGTTGAATCAATTCCCAACCAAGCAAGTAAGTGGAGTATCAAACGTGAACCAATTTTTCAATTTTGAACAAAAGGTGAGAGACATCGAAAGAAACTGTGCTCAACCTGATTTGTATGAGATTTCCTGGATATTACTGTACAATCCTGAAATCAATTCTGGAAGAGTCACAGTCTACATCAGTCCTCTCTACCAGATGGTTGAGAGTAAATGGATCTGTGACAGATCCAATTCTAAACTGGAAGACATGAGTTTGGAAAAATACTGTACAGTCTAAAAGAAAGAAAAACCAAAATATAAAATTATTCATATTTAAAATAGAGTACAAGCCAATTATCAAATGGGATGTTCTACAAGCCAATAATGCAAGCCAGCTGGCTAAGACTGTGCCAGGATTGGCAATGAAAATAAGAGCCAAGTCTCCGGCTCAGTTGTTCACATTAAAAACCTAATTAGGATGTAGGGAGATGGATACACAAAAGGGCAAAGCTAAGACAGAAGCTATATAACAGGGAAAGTTATGCTTGACGTAATATGAGGATTTAGTTTTCTACCAATTCAAAAAGGAATATGAGAAGTGGAGCAGATTAACAAATGTAAATGTTTCAAAAGTGGGGAAAAAAACACCCTACTGGAGTATCTGACTGATTAAGTTCTTATTTGATCTACACAAATCATTATTGGGCATGAAACTAGTTTATCACCAATCAGCAGCATGATATGCACCATGGCTGATTTTCTATTCGCTTGGCTTTAGTGCAAAAGAAAATAGGACACCATGTAAATTAGGTGGCCAATTCACTATCTGGCTGTTTTTCATCACCTGGCAAGGATCAGTTTCAACCCCTGCCCATCCCACCCTTCAACATACATCCACTTCCAGTACATGCAAAATACTGCAATAAGAACAGGCCGTCTCTTTTAACCTGATTACGGCTGTATTACTTTTCAGGTCCACATGTAAAATGATGAAAATTTAAGTTAAACATATATAAATTTGAATGGGTATAAGCTTGCAATGTCAGCGTGACTCATGGGTGGAAAATAAAATGAGTGGTTTGGTGTTTGTACATTGAAATGAGACTGATAAAGCAGCATATGGACTTGATAAATCAAAGGCACAGTTTTAGTTGCATAAACTGACAGCTGAAGTAAGGTTAATGGAGACTGCCAGCACGTTGTCATGGAAACACTGACTGTTGGCACTGCACCATTTCATACCTTATCCAATACATTCCTGGTTGCTGGTAGTAGTCCAATGACTCTGATCGGTTGATGGAAAACCCCTGGTCCAGCTGAGCAGAGAGAAATCGGCAACTCAGTGGATTGCCATTGTGTCCCCATACCCACCAGACCCATGACGAGACCAGCCTGCTACTTACTCATACAGGGCTACAGACATTAGTCTGGTAACATTTTACCAATTTCAAATTTACAAATATCGTCAAATTGCAGGTTTGGGAAAGTCTCGATGCTGCATTACTTAATTATAAATAACATGCAAATCTCACATAATATATAGTCTCTATAATGCTGTAACAAGCTGCAGTTTTAATTCTTAAAATAATTACAACCAGAGTCAATTACAACATAGCAGATTGATTTAGCAAATTTTATAATTCACACCATTTAAATTTGATTCATTTGATTCCATGGATCTATCACTTTGGTTCCATTTAATTTAGAATAATCTATGTACAGGAAATGATAGGGATTTTAAACAATTCAATAGTGTTCACAGTTTGATATGCAACAATATGCTGTCTGATTATTTTTTATACAGCTGCTTGTACCAAAATACTGTTCCAGGTTTAACAATACTTCTATGCACGGTTATCTTATTTTTCTAATTATATTTCTGCATTATATATTTCTTCTGCTTTTTAATCATTCCTTAATATCTTTTCTGTTATGATCATTAACCATCCTTTTCAAAATTGGCGACATGGAATACAATGAACTAGTGCTTGAAGGGTTAAGGTACTGGTACCAAGTACAAGCCACTCATTGTTAGCACAACAGTGGGCCTCTCACTTCCTAACTGCTGACCGTGGCTTTGAGGTTCCAGAGCTATTTGTCACTCTAACTCACTTGCTACACTTGGGTTTTACAATAAGAGTTCAAATATCAATGCTAAGGCAAAGAACATTGCCTTTGCTGTAATGACTTTTTATTTAAGAGGGAATGCAAGAGATGACTGGACATAATTGTCTCATATCAGCATTTCTCTTAATGGCTAAATATCCAGAACCTACAGCCTGGGATGTGTCACGCAATCATTTTAAGAGTCTGTGGTTCATTGAGCATGAGGATGTGAAAAACACAGGTATAAAAACCATTTATAAATGCTGGCTCTGCCACTACATATTTCAAATTATATTAAGGATTGCACACAGTTTGGTTATAACATCTAGCATTGATTTTAAAATACTGAATGAAATCTTAAATTATTTAAACATTTTATACATTAAAAACTGATGGAACTTTAATTAGTCTTAGGTCTAATACTTTATTAAAATTGCACACGTAACATGTAGGTTTTTAATTTATAAATTAGGTTATAATATGTCATATTTTATTTTGGAAAACATCTGAAGTCTATTATTTATTCAGAAATATTTATTTGCTGTAATATTACACACAAGTTTTTTTTTCACAAAGCAAAATTTTTTTTCTCTATTTGGACCTTTAAAGCCGAAATGCAGAATTAGCTAGTATTATTGTCAATTTTAAAATATGGGTTAATAAAACAGCAGATCAAGTTTTAGAATCAGTCAGGTCAGTTCTGAATAAAATTAGGTCTTACTTCATATCACTGTTAATATCTTTAAAATAGATGTTTCGTATGGCATTTATTTATTTTTTTCTAACAGATGGTGCCAGTTCAGTTGCAAGTGGTCATCTTGAAAATCATGATACCATATGACTACACCATATGACCAAAAAACCTTTTTTTGTTTGGCTGTCTGTTTATTCCAAGCTAAAAATACCAGTTTAAACTGCAACAGTTTCTGTTTAAATTGACCTTACAAGGAAAGGCATTTTCTGACCATAAATATAAAGCTTTTCTACATAAAATATTGTCCAATTTGTGTTGTGGTGCTTTGGCACATCTTACACATTACCAAAACAACGTTTTTTTTATTCTGAGAAACTGCCCTCAAGCTATATCCACGCTCTTCATTTGATCATATCCATTGCTTTTAACAGATGGAAGCCATTTCCTCTTACCCACAGATGCCATCTGGTGGTTGTTTAATTTGTGCAATTTTTTTGTAACTTTCTTTAAATGGCATGAAAGAATGTAACAGTTAAGTCTCCAGTAATTAGTTAATTCTCATTTCTCTTCTGTATGTTATTTAAGGATTACCACTTTTAAAATAATTAATCGGTGGCATGGTGACTAAGTGGTTCGCACTGCTGCTTCACAGTGCCAGGGACCTGGGTTCAATTCCAGATTTGGGTGACTGTTTGTGTGGAGCTTGCAAATTCTCACTGTTTCTGCTGGTGCTCTGGTTTCTTCCCACAATCTGAAGATGTGCAGATCAGGTGGACTGGCAATGCTATTTTGCTGTTAGTGTGCAGACTAAGTGAATTAGTCATGGGAGATGTAGGATTATGGGGATAGAGTGGGATGCCCTTCAGAGGATTGGTGCAGATGTGATGGGTTGAATGGTCTCCTTCTGCCCTGTAGGGATACTATTAATCAACTTGTTAGTTATACAAATGTTTTGGATGTGACTATAGGAGGTGTGGTTAGTACGTTTGCAAATGATGGGCTACTTCAGAGTGCAATGAGATCTTGATCAGATGGCCCAGAGAGTGGTAGATGAAGTTTAATTTAAATGAATGTGAGGTGCTGTATTTTGGTAGGCCAAATCAGGGCAGAACCTATACACTTATTGGTAGGGCCCTACGGAGTATTGCCAAACAAAGACCGTGGAGTGCAGGTGCATAGTTCCTTGAAAGTGGAGTTGCAGGTAGACAAAGTAGTGGAGAAGGCGTTTGGTATGCTTGTTTTTATTGGTCACTGCATTGAGTATAGGAGCTAGGAGGTCATGTTGTGGCTGTAAAGGACATTGGTTAGGCCACTTTTGGAACACTGTCTTCAATTCTGGTCTCCCTACTAAAGAAAGGATATTAAGAAACTTGAAAGGGTTCAGAAAAGATTTACAAGGATGTTGCCAGGGTCAGACGGTTTGAGCTATAAGCTGAAAAGGCTAGGGCTAATTTTCCTGGAGCATTGGAGGCTGAGGGGTGACCTTATCAAAGTTCATAAAATCATGAGGGGCATGGATAGGGTGAACAGTCAAGGTCTTCTTCCCATGCTGGGGGAATCTAAAATGAAAGGGCATAGGTTTGAGGTGAGACGGGAAAGATTTAAAGGGACCTAAGGGGCAACTTTTTCACGTGTGATGCATGAATGGAATGAGTTGCCAGATTAAGTAGTAGAGGCTGGTACAATTACAGCATTTAAAAGGCATCCGGATGGGTATATGAATAGGAAGGATTTAGAGGGATATGGAGCATTTACTGGTAAATAGGACTAGATTAATTTAGGATACCTGGTCAGTGTGGACTGGTTGGACCTAGGGGTGTGTTTCCATGTTGTACATCCCTATGACTCTACAATGACTCTTCCAAATTTAATAAGTAAAGCTTAAAAATGTTTTACAAGGTAAATTGAACAATTGCATTGGAAAGCTTAGTGAATATTGTACTATCACTGTACCTACTTTGTAGGATATGTTAATATAAAACATTAATTTCCAGCTATTGTTGACAGTTATTTCAATAAATTATTTACAAAAGGTTAACAAGTTTGATTTACTAATAGAATTAGTAATAATTCTAATAGAAACTAATTTAACTGAGAAATCGCACTAGTTCTCAAACTTGTAAGATTACAATACAATAGCAATGTTTTTGGTGACCTCATTCCTGCTAAGCTAATTGATGCTAATGTTAATTTTGCAAGGATTTTATTTACTACTTTCTGTTCAGGGTGGACGTAGAAAAGAAACCTATCTACAGTGTATTTCTTTGCTTCAACAAGTATCAATAACTTAAGTTACTGTAATATCCCTTACAATATTATGACCATTATTGCATCTCATAGGCCAGACTTATGAATCTATGATTAATAGTGAATATTAAAATATATGAAAGTCATTTGAATAAGGTCATCCCTCAGTCTCTGACACTCTAGGAACATTAGCCCAAGCCTATTCAGCTTATAGCTCAAACCCTCTGCAGAACTTTGTAAAAATTAATTATAATTTAAGAAAATATAATTTAGGTAAAAGAGGTTACATTAGCTTAGAAGTTCCAGAAGGCATGTACGTGAGGAAACAACTCCTCACCACCAGGCATATCCTGTTAGAAACCTTAGCCATTTTGTGCCTGACCCCAAAAGAAATGACTGGCCTCACAGGATATGTTAGAGGTTAGAGGTTATTCTCAACTCATAGAACATGTCAAAGAGTTGAACAAAGAAGACATATCTGATTGAAGTCCTGTGGTGACTCTGGGGTCAAAAGCAAAACCAGTGCAGAAATGTAGTTTCTAATATGTAAATTATTTCAAGAGCAAAACATGAAACTGAAATAGCCTATTTCCATTAAAAGTCAATCCCTCTGACAGATACAACTAATTCTGTACTATGCAGTGTCTAATCCTCTCATTAGATGCAGAGGGGAAGGTCTTTTTTAAAAATAAATTTCTTAGATGTGAAAGTTGTCATTAACGTGCATTTAAAGTGGACTTTGTGAGATTAAAAGAAACAGCTTTTGAAAAATATGTAAAAATAGGAGCACAAATGAACAGGAAAGGGTTAACACTGGCAGCTTACATACAATATCCTGTAATTGACTGTTACCGATCCTAGTACTTAATAGAACATAATTTGTAAAATGGACAGAAAATCAATTACTTTGAATTTTTAACCAAATCTATAGTGAACAGCCTAAGTTAAAACTTACTCCTCTTGCTTGCCATCAGATGTACTATAACCTACTACCAGACATTTGATGAACCATTGAAATAGGAAACTGTGCAACTTCTGTCAGAAGTCCCTGGACAATGCTTAAAATATTCATGTTTTTCCTCACCACATTTTACATCTCAACAGCACTGTCACATGACCATCATAGAAAAGCTCAGCTTTGTCCTCATTTGACATTGACACGCACTGACATCTCCAGCAGGGATTACAGGAGGAATTTGGCCATTTTGTTCTACATCCTAGGTCAAGGGCAGAGGCCCCTGCTGTCATCCTAGATTACTGAATCTAGGACTAACTAAGTAGCAAATCTGGGAGCATACAACAGGACGCACTTACTCAGCCATTAGAAAATTCTGACATTATTTAGTTTACAAAGCTTGCAGTATTGTATTAGGGATGGAATTTATTTAATTTAGCAACCCGCTTTACTAGCAAGTTCTCCCTACATTTCTATTGCAAGTAATTTAAAATTGCAATAACGATGTAGAATCATATTTTTACGGGAACATTAACAAATAATGAAAAAATTTTCATAATATCAAAAATAATTTTTCATGCTCGATCAAGAAATACCTTGAGAATGCAATACAACTATCATTGTTCTAATCTTTCTATCTTTTCTGTCCATTTAATTTTCATCTCTCCAACATTCACATCATTGTCTAAGCTACTGGTTACTGTTTCCAGGTTTGTGCAAACAAGAGGTCTGGTTATTTTACTGATTAGATTTTCTTTTTCCCACTGTGGCTAAGAATGTTACACTCATTCCATCCAACTGATAGACTGCATTGAAAAACTATTGTGCAACACATATCTTGAATGAGATATTATGCAGTAAATATCCAAACACATTGGTTAAAGAGCAACTGTTTGTTATGTCAACAAAAGCAAAATGCTGCAGTAGCTGCGATGAACCAAACAAACCTTCTGGAAATGCACAGCAATTGAACTGTAGAGCAATTCCAGTATTTTCGATTATTGTTTGAATCATTAAAGAACACAAGAAATTGGAGCATAAGTGGACCATATGGCCTTTGAGCCTGCTCCAGCATTCAACACAATCATGGCTATCCTAGACTTCAACTCCACTTGCTTACTTTCTCCCAAATCCCTTGGATTCCCTGAGGAATGCATATTCTGTCCATCTCTATCTTAGACATATCCAATGATGAAGCACCTTAAACTTTATGGGTTAGAGAATTACAATGATTCATAACCTGTTCAGGTAAGTAATTTCTCTCATCTCAGCCTAAATGATCAGTTCCTTTTGCTTAGACTGTGTCCCCATGTTTCAGAATCCCTGACCAGCGGAATCAATCTCTCAATATCTATCCTATCAAATTTCTTCAAGAATATTGGATGCTTCAATAAAGTAAACACTCATTCTTATAAACTCCAGATGATATAGATCTAACTTACTCGACCTCTCATCATAGGACAACCCTGTCATTCCAGGAACCAATTTAATGAATTGATACTGTACCACCTTCAATGAAGGTATAGTCATGGAACAGTCCAATTTTTATACATATTAATCAACCACCATGTTATAAGTACGATATCCCAAATGATTATTTAACGCCTATTAGGAGTTTCGTTGTACCTTACATATTTATATTTTGCTGAGAAGACAGAAAATTGGATTATATTTGGGATTAGATAATGCCAACATATGCAATAATGAAATGATATTAAAAAACAGTAATAAAACTCATGACAATAACCCACTGTTTTACACTTGCTACAAAAGATCAAAATCCTTCATTATTACATGTGTTCTTTGGAGCTTTGTTTGGGGGATGATATTCTACATTTCAATTTATTAATAATTTAACTACTGTGGTGACTGAATAATTCGAATTCCATTTTTATAATATGGATTTACAGGATTTTCACAAATGCTTTGGGAATTGCACTCTGCTATTTTGCTGTGCAAGTCTTAAATTAGTGAACTTTCCTATAATCAAACTGTAGTAACACAGGGTAGATTAGAGTTTCTAAAACAGACTTAATTGTAGCATTTTTTTTACAGTCTCTGTCAGATTAACTATTTTATTTATGACAGCTACAAATAAATCAGCAAACAATTAAAGAATGAAAAAACTGACTACAAAGCAATGTAAATAGAATTATGAATACAGATCATTTTTAACCAAGGTTAAATAGGCTATTTTTGGTTGAAGGAATTTGATGAAATGTAAATTTAATTAACAGTCTTTGGCAAAGCTTTTAATAAATGAGTGTCAAATGGAAGCCACTTTAATCAAATACATCAAATTCTTGATGTTTCTAGTTTGGTGATTTAATCCCTTGCTTTCAGTTCATCTACTAACCCTGTCAAAAAAAGAAAGCTATGTTGCTACAGCAATCTCTACATGGAAAATGATGCAACAACAATACTTCTCTTTATAGAATAGCAATTTTCAAACAATATTTTGTGTAGGAAAACAAAATATTTGTTAGCAACAACGTTTAACCTAGAAAGGCCTAAAGTAGAAATAAGTAGCTTTGAAAAATCCATTTGGTCGTAAAATGGAAATAAATTTATGGCTATGGTTAACTATTCCAATCAACACCACAAAACTTCATGCAAAATTAATTAGCAGACTGTCAAATGCAAAGAAAGCCTTACTAATATAGATCACCTTCAATGGCCTCAGGGCAACCTAAAATACTTTACAGATTATTAATTATTTTTGAAAAGTAGTCACTGTTGTATTGTAGGTAAAAGTAGTAGCCCATTATGCACAGCAAGCTTCTACAACCAAAAATAAAACAAAGACTAGATCATCTGTGTGTTAAATAGTTGTGCTCATGTGAATTACCGAAAATTCTATTTTTCTTTTTGCGAATAATTTACTTTTCTATAGCACCTTTCACATCCTCAAGATATCCCAAATAGATTCAGTGCCTACGGATTAGTATTAAAGTATAGATAAACTGTTGTTACGTAAGTTCAGCAAACAATGTAAACATATAATCAAGACCAATGGACAGCTATATAACAGATGGCCCCTTAATTAATTTTCCAACGAGTTTTTATACTCCTGATGACCCATTATACTAGAGCAATGAAGCTGTAAATTATTGAGTCTTGCTATCATTTAAGCTCTTCTATTCCTATGCACTGGGTATTGCAAAGCTGTGCAACAGATTTGTACCAGAACAGATTTGCGTGCCTACGGTAATTGTTTTTAATCATTCATAGGGTATGGGGCAACATTCGCTGGGCCAACATTTATTGCCCGTCCCAGTTAGTCTTAAGAAGGTGGTGGTAAGCTGTCTTCATGAACCATTGCAGTCAATTTCCTATAGGTAAGCCCACAGTGCTGTTAGAGAGGGAGTTGCTTTTATTAAACCTGTAATTGTCTATTTGAAAGTTTTCCAAACATACTTATGCAAGAAGCACATTGTAAGAAGAGGTTAGAACTTAACTATAGATAAGAACGGGAACACTGTGGGAATGAGGTTGATGCGTTAAAATAATTAAATAGGAAGAAAAAGTTGGAAAGCTGAAAATCTGAAATAAACACAAAATGCTGGAAATATAAGCTAGGCCCATTGATTCTAACGCATCCTATCTAAAACATTAACATACTATTTTCCTTTCAGATCCTATGTAGCACCAGCATTTTCTGTTTGTACTTTAGTATTGGAACAACATTTTGGAGGGGTATCATAAAAGGATCTCAGCCTTCTTGCTAAAAATAAGTGAACAGCAAAAGAAAATTATTAAATATTTTTCTTATTTTGTCTCACTTCTTGTATTTATGAACTAACAAGTTACAACAAAATAATTTTTAAAGCAAAAAGCGCACTTGATCTTTGATATCCTGCTGGCATTCACATATTACTTACATGGTATACTGTTTAGTTAATATACTGAAGTACAAAGAGCAAATCTGCTGGCCAGGAATTACCGATTGTGATGGTCATTTCGCCTACATACATAGGTGAATTGTACACATGCTATGGTGCAACAGTAAATTATTTATGAATGAAAACCAATTTTGTTTTTTTTTATTTTTCATACTTGTTTATATTTTGGATTGAGTTATAATAATTGTTCAGAAAGCCTCTCATTATTTAGATTACGAGGGTTTGATGTTCAAATAAAGCTGAAAATGTTAATAGAAGCATTATGGTACCATAGTGAATAATTTCAATGAGTTATTCAGAACATTTAAAATGGATGCAGAAGTTGTCTATTAGCTCTTCAAGCTCTGTTGTTCAATACGTTTGTGGCTGATCTTTTACCTCAATTTCACCTTCATGTCCTATTTGCATATCTCCTTGGTGTCAAAAAACCTATCAACCTTTGCCTTCAGTATACCAACAACTAAGCTTTCACAGCTTCTTAGGATACAAAATTCCCAGATTAATAATTCGTTGAATGAAGTAGATTCTCCTCAGCTCAGTCTTATATAGCCGGTCCCTTATTTTAAGACTGCATGTTCTAGAGTCCTCAGCTAAAGGAATCACTTTCTCAGCATCTACACTGTCAATTCCTTTAAGAATCAATATGCTTCAATTAGCTCACTTCTTATTGTTTTAATGTCAAGGCTCCTCCAGAAGCTTGATCATGTAAGACAAAACCACCATCCCAGGAACCAGTTTCGTAAATCTTTATTACAGTCCCTCTAGCACAAATATATCCTTCTTTAGGCAAAAAGACCAAAGCTACACACAATGCAAGTGTGGTCTCATTACTATAATTGCAATAAGATTTCTTTAGTCTTAGATTGTAATCTTTTACCTGCAGATTAATTTTCTGTGATTCATGTACAAGGTCACTCATTCCTCAATCCTCAAATGTGAAAACATTTCTCAGTCTCTCACCATTCAAACTGCATGTCTTTAAAATAGTTTTGTACCAAAGCAGATAATTTCACACACATTGTATTCCATTTGCCATGTACTTGCTGACTCCTCAACCTGTCTACAATCCTCTGCAGCTTTTTTGCATCTTCCTTGCCACTAGCTGTTTCATATAACCTTATGTTGGCAGCAAAACTGTACATGTTACACCCAATCCCCTCATCTAAGTCTTTAATATAAAGTAAATAGCTGAGCCCCAAGTATGATTCTTGTCATACTCTGTTAGTTAAACTTTGCCAGCTTAAAAATATCTCCTTTATTCATATTTTTCCTAAATTTACGCATGCTAAGGTATAAATATTTTACAACAGAATCATAGTTTTACATGCATTTTCACAATTTTTGTTCTATTTTTATCTAAAAATCATGACAATATATAAAGGGATGGAGAACAAAAATAGCGTAGCTAATTTTTATCTAGTCTTATTTCTGTTATTTTTCAGTGTATGCATATGCTAGCCTGGAAGATTTTGCTGATATCAGAAAAGCACACCTTGCAACATTACCGATGATCCTTCAAGGGCATATTATTGAAACAATCCAAATTTATACTACTTATTTATATTCCTGCCAGATTTAAAATCTCCTGTTATGTATACATTTTATATACACAGATGGGATCTTGAATGGCACAAATACTTTATTGCTATTGACAAACAAGTTCCAACAACATGAATGTCTTCATTGGTTTTTCAGTCTAGTTATTATTTCTGAGATGGAATTAGACTACGCTGGGCCACTAGTTCACAGACTATGCTATTTGATGCCATGAAAATGTGCAGCAAAGTAAAATGAGGTCAGCAGAAAGTTATTCTGCATATTAAAATGAAGTTTTTTTTTAAAAAGGAAGTTTTGTAATTGCAACCTTTCCAACTCATGATCTATCAGTATGAATGGATATTAAATATGCGGAGTACAACATGATATGATGACAGAACCATTTATCATCAAGACTGCACTAAGCCAGTCCTTATTAGGTCTGTCTCATCCTTGTGTAGATTTTTGCACCACATCATCTTTCTCCCTTGCACTACAGGATTCTTATCAAGGCTAATCATGAAAAGTTGTTCCATTCAATAAGTACCCTGCAAAAAATGTCTGAGCATTTATATTTTAGGTCTAAATATATAAATTTCACTAATGTTGTTGAATTTACAGTATCCATTTTGTTTTGCTGACAGAAACTATATGAAAATCAGTGTTTTGTTTATCCCTCTTTGCAGAGATTTCAGTTTTTAAAACAAAATAAACAGCAGAACATTTACAGTTCCCATGGATTCCACTGCATTATGATGTTTATTTTTATTTTGAAGGGTGGTTAGATAGGCTAAGAAAAATATAGGTACTTTATCAAGGAACTGAGAAAGAAAAACAATGTTTCTTTGAATTTTAACCATGTCAGTTACAAAATGAATACTGTCATTTCCAGGATATAATGTCAATGATTAATAATTATTGATGCTTACTGCTATCACAGACACTCCAGCTGAAGTATTGCTCGGTTTGGGGCCTGTGTTAAAATGTTTCTGCAACTTTCCAGCCACCGATAGTTGATACTCATTCTCTGGCAACCCATCATCCTACAGGAAAAGGGATAAAAAGGTAAAAGTAAGGCAAGTTATGATATGAAAAGTATTTTTCAAACAATTTTTCCACCTCTCTGAAAATTACAAGCTGGCATGATGCTGAAATAGGAGTAATGGGATTTATATACTTTATGTTTGTCAGAGAGTCATAGAGGCATACAGCATGGAAACAGACCCTTCAGTCCAACTCGTCCATCCCGACCAGATATCCTAAATAAATCTAGTCCCATTTGCCAGCACTTGGCCCATATCCCTCTAAATCCTTCCTAATCACATACCAATTCAGATGCCTTTTAAATGCTGTAATTGTACCAGCCTCCACAATTTCCTCTGGCAGCTCAGTCCATACATGCATGCCATCTGCATGAAAAAGTTTCCCCTTAGGTCCCTTTTAAAACTTTCCCGTCTCACCTTAAATGTATGCCGTCCAGGAAAAAGGTTTTGTCTATTTACCCTATCCAAGCCCCTCATGACTTTACAAACTTCTATAAGATCATCCCTCAGCCTCCAACGCTCCAGGGAAATTAGCCCCAGTCTATTTTGCCTCTCCCTACAACTCAAACCCTCCAACCCTCGCAACATCCTTGTCTTTTCTGAACCCTTTCAAGTTTCACAACATCCTTCCTTTCGCAGGGAGACCAGAATTGCATGCAGTATTCCAATCATGGCCTAACCAATGTCCTGTACAGCTGCAACGTGACCTCCCAACTCCTATTCTCAATGCACTGGCCAATAAAGGAAAGCATATCAAATGCCTTCTGTCAATGAAGAATTTAGCAGGTTCCCCAGGTCAGATGTACCATGGATACCTGAAGACTAAAGTACTCTAATATCCCATAAAATACCAAAACTGAACATTTAAACCCTTTACTTAAACAGTGTAACATTTCTACTTCTCACTTTGGTCACCTTGAAGTCAACCAGTGCTAAAATATGCATTACGTCCTGTGAAGGTGAGAATTTTCAACCAGAGGATCAGTTGAAATAGGACTGCTCAAATTAATAAATTCCTGATGAAGGGCTTTTGCCTGAAACGTCGTTTCTCCTGCTCCTCGGATGCTGCCCAACTTGCTGTGTTTTTCCAGCACCACACTCTCGACTCTAATCTCCAGCATCTGCAGTCCTCACTTTCGCCTGGCTCAAATTAATGTTACCCTTGGAACGATAAGTGTAGCCTTTGGTTTCAGTTATTTGCAATGCAGCCACATCTAGATCCAAGATGAAAAGGGGAACTTTAGCACTTTCTTTTGCCTTCAAACTGCAATTTTTAATGTTTTAACTCACTGGATAACTAACTGATTTGCTGTTTTTAAATATGTTCTTATTTGTTTTTCCAGCAATAATTATATTGGTTACAACATGCCTTGGCTGGAAGGTTCATTCCTTCCATTAGCATTGTTGATTTTGATTTGGAAACAGTCATTGTTTCTTCTTAGATTTGATCATGACATTTTTCAGGGCAGAGGTGAACTATCAATGATAAACTGAACTGGACCAGCCGCATAAATACAGTACCTAGAATAGGTCTGAGGCTGAGAATTCTGTAGCGAGTAACTCACCTCCCAACTCCCCAAATCCAACTTCTGCAAGGCAATAGTCAATGAAATTCTTGCCTTGATGAGCACAGATTCAACAACACCCATGAAGTTTGACAAAAACAGGGTGGCACGGTGGCTCAGTGGTTAGCACTACTACCTCACAGAGCCAGCGACCCGGGTTTGATTCCTGCCTCGGGTGATTGTCTATGTGGAGTCTGTGCGGGTTTGCTCCGGTTTCCTCCCACAATCCAAAGATGTGTTAGTCAGGAGAATTGGCAATGCTAAATTGCCCATAGTGTTAGGTGCATGAGTCAGGGGTAATGTGTCTTGGTGGGTTACTCTTCAGAGGGTCGGGATGGACTTGTTGGACTGAAGGGCCTGTAGGGAATCTAATAATAAAAAAAACCTACTTGATTGGTACCCCATCTACTATCTTTAATGTTTACTTTCTCCATCATTAAGCCACAATAGCAGAAGTGTACTTCACCTTGAGGATGCAATACAGCAGTTCACCAAGGCTTCCTCCAGTGCATCTCCCATACTATGAAGAACAAACAAGATAAGCACGTAGGAATGCCACTGCCTGGAAGTTCCTCTCCGAGTTACACACAATCCTGATTTTGAACCATGTTATGAATCTTTCAATGTCACTGGCTCAAAGTCATGAAACCCCCTCCATACAATACTATGGGAGTACCTACTTTATATGAACTTCAATTCAAGAAGATGGCTCAATAAGACCATCTTAAAGTGAAGTAAGGGATGGGAACTAAGTGATGGTCCTATCAGCAACATTCACATGTAAATGAATGAAAAAACATCTAATTAAAGAGATGCTATGTAAATCGAAGCAATGATGTAATGCTATGAATCAGCACTGAATATATGCAATAAAATTAGAAGCATTCGATATAATGATCTATGAGCAACAACTTGCATGCGTAAAAGAATTTGAAATGAAAGATCCCAAGATACCAGGGATGGAAGAAAGAAAATCTTGCACTTATATAGCATGAGACATCTCAAATATTTATAGTCAATGAAATACTTTTGAAGTGTGGTCACTGTTGTACTGTAGGAAATGTGTTGGCAACTTGCTCACAGCAAATTCCTACAGGTAGGAATGTGATGATGACGAGATCATTTGTTTTTTGTCACGTTGGTTGAAAGATAGATATGGATCAGGACACCAGGAGTAACTTCCCTGTTCTTCTACAGAAAGGATGCCATGGGATCTTTCACATCTACTCTAGTCAGCAGGTTTAATGAAATGTAACATTTCAACTGAAAAATGGCACCTCCACAGTGCAACATTTCATGAGCGCATACAAATGCATCAGCATAATGTTTACGCTCAAGCCCTGAAGAGAGGCTTGGACCTGGAACTTTGTCTAGTGCTACTAAAAGAGTTATGGCTGACACACTAAAATGCAGTTTAAGTACTCTGTGAATAGTCTACTGTGGGAAAAGGAACTAATTATGATTTGAGTAGTACTGGAATATATGCAAAGTTCTTAAAAAGTGTCTCATAAATAGAAAGGCACAAAATAATATTTACAAAAAGTGATCTTCCCAGACTGTTAACTTCAAATCGACAGTCAATCATAGCTGTTTGCTCTGTTTCCTGGTGTATGGGAATAGTCTTTAACTATTCAAAAGCAACTGGTCCATTTATTTGTATTATTCTCTGATTTTACATGGAGTTTTAGTCTCTTAAAATCTTAAACATTATAGAAAGACAGTAACAAAGTAACAGTAGTAGACCATTTAGCCCCTCAACTCTTTCCACCATTTAAAGAGATCATGCCTGATCATTGGCCTAACACTTCAACCTATATCCCTTAATACCTTTGTTTAACAAAAAAAATCTATCTAATTGCAAATTTTCCTGAACAAATTGTACATTTTAAAATAGGAAACCAGTCAAGATTATTTTTAAAAATGCCTTTTTAAAAAGTTGGCACAGTGGAAATAATCACACTTATTTTGTGTCTCTCCTGTGAAAACCCTTCCAATTAAAAAAAAATCCATCTGCTGTAAAATGTTATATTTGGTAAAATAGATTTAAAGTAAAACAGTATGCTTGCCAGGATGCTCCTTTTAGTATGAACATTCTGATCAACTACTATTATACATTTCTGTCCACCAATAGAGTTGCTCAATTTGCCAGAAATGCCATTTTCCATTATGTATTTAATTGGATAGTTTGTGATAGTACCATAATAATAACAGACATGTTTACTACTGTGTGTATAAACATGCATTAAGGTGTGGAAACACAACTGTAATTCCAGCATTGTCTACCAGCTGCATTTGAAAGAATATAAATTCAAGCTATCACCAATATGTTATTGCTTCACTTTACATCTGCAGTATTTCTGGGAGACAATGCTGAACACAATAGCTTAGCCATATATCCATTATCACAGATGATCTGAAAAAATGTGTTAAACCAATTATAGAGATGAAAGAATTGTACAGACCAAGAAGAAACCTAAAAATAAAATTAAGCATTCTGCCAAAGTCATCAGTAATATGTCCCAGAGATCTGAAGTACGAGCACGCATTAAATAAGACTTACATTCACCCAAGGGTGATCCAACAACTGCTGTGCAGAATATCGCTGTTCTATATCAACCTGTAGCATCATAGTGATGAGCTCCTATAAAGTAAAAGGAATAATTATTTGAATACAAGAGTAGAGTTGAAGGATATTTATTCAATTAGACCAAAAAGGGAAACATTTAGAAAATGATTATTTGCTGTTTATGCACAACTGTAGACTAATCCAAAATTCACACTGTTGTAATTAGATAAATAAATATGGATTTTTAAAAACTTTTCAGGTGAATGACCTAATATTAGCTACTCTACTGACCACACTATTTAGTAATTCTTTGAGCACACTGTGCTAATTGCCAGAACTAATTGCCAACTCTTACTAATTTTTCAGTTGTGTTGTAGTGTAGGGAAGCATGCTCAATGATCCTTTAATAAATATGACTTTACTTTTTAGTAGATATATAACTTAACATGTGAAAACTTCTCAGTTCTTAATCTATCCCCTTTTCAACTATGTTTATCAATATGGTTAAAATAGTATGGCATGTGGCAGACATTTTAGAAAGTATCATGTAAACAGTGTAGAAAGGTCATGACATTTTCCAAGCTTTCTCATATAAATCTAACAGTAACTTCAATCTCTACTTGTTAGTGAATCTATTCTTCCATTATTCAAAACTTTTGGTTACTTTAGGGTCTCTAATTCTCCCAATCAATGCATTCAAGTTTGGTGAAATTTTAAGCTTTTGCTCCCCCGAAATTTTAATTGTTAATATTTCCCCAGCAATTCTGGAGAACAGTCAATTATTTTATAGATGATTATAGATCGTGGCTTAAAATCTAAGCTATTCTACATATGTTCGACATTTATTGCCCATTCTGAATTGCCCTGGTTAAGGTGATCTTCAGCTGACTTCTGAACTGTTTCAGACCATGGGATTTAGGATTTTTACCAGCAACTGTAAAGGAATAGCAACATAGGTCCAAGTGAAGGTGTGTGGCTTGGCAGAGAAACATGCAAATGGTTACATGACTATGCAGCTGCTGCCCTGACCTCTGGGGCAATAAAGGTCACAGGTTTAGAAGGTGGTATTGGAGATGATTTGGTGAGTTACTGCACTGTATCTTGTAGATGGTACACACTACTTTCACAATGCGCCAGTGGTAAAGAAAATGGCTGTTGAAAGTCGTGGCTGGGATGGCAAACAAATGTACTTTGTTCTGAATAGGGTTATTGAGCTACACCTATCCCACAAGTGGATATTATTCCATCACACTCCTGTTTTGTGCCTTATAGATGGCGGGCAAGCTTTGGGGAATTAGGAACTGGCAGAATAACCTGTTCTTCTTGCCACAGTGTTAATATTGCTGGTCAGTTCCATTTCTGGTCAACGATAATCCCAGGATGTTAATACTGGGGCAATTAAGCAATGGAAGGTGTTACAGGGAAAGTAGACATCAGGAATGTTGGATCAGCCATTATCCTATATTAATGGTGCAGCATGCTCGATGGATAAAATGGGCTATTCATGTTCCTACTTCTTTTGGTCATATGATCTTAATTTTATTGAACATCAAGAAAATATAATCACTATCTAGCATCTGCATGGCGAGTGTTAATTGTTATTTATCAGCCCAAGATTGAATGGTCTCAAGGGCTATGAGCAAGTTGAGGACCCTGTGATAGGCAGTCAGCATCACTGAGAGAACTGGGCAAGGTGAAGATCCTGTAATAGTCAGTCAGCATCACTGAGAGAAGTGGGTGAAATGAGGGTCCTGTCACATTTATTTGGGATCTGATTTGAAGGTGGTGGGAATATTCTACTGTGCTTTTTGTATTCTGAAAAAATGAAGGCCAAATTCCCTCCAAACTTTGCCACCGTCTTAGATGTATCATCTATCTGGCAAAATAATCAAGCCACCATACAACCCTAATACTTTAGAATTTAATATTTCTAATTTTAATTTAAAATGATGCAGCAATCATTAGTAAGATATTACTTTGTGTGACTTTAAGTTAATTGAAATGTTTATCTGGCTCTCTTGACTACATCTAATTATGATATAATACATTTCGCTGAGTCAATGAAAAATTCTTTTATCCTGTTTACCATGACATGAAATATCATTCCAAATGCACTCATTTGAACTAGCCAAAATTGATATAATTACAAATGGCAGAATATTATACTAATTGCAGCTGCAGCCATTGTGGTGCAGTTGCATCCTGTCCTTCATTACATACAAACATTCCAGACATCAATAAATAAATTGAGTCAGGCCAAAGGGAAGTCTAGAATTTGTATCAAGGTAAATAAGCTTAACTAAATTAATTATTGATTTATGGTCCCATCAGTGTCATCTCAGTCATGGGATCAGTAATCATCTATGATAGCATTGAGACAGTCATATTATCCACACACTCTCCTAATTTTCTGCACCTACTTAAATCAATGAATTTTACATCGAATTATTTCACCATTTTAAAGTATTGCAGTATAATAGCAAAGTTCTGTGTAAGGAGAAAAGTAAAATTCTTCCAGAATAATAATCACTTGAAACGCAGTAACATTAGGACCTTCAAGCTGTAGAGTGAAAGTCCCCTTTAGCAGTTTTCAAAAGAAATCATATTTCTAATTTTATACTTTATCAACAACTGCACTACTATCTCTGTGTGCTGAGTGCAAAGGGAAGTCATATTCATATTACCAGCCTGCAGCATTGTAACAATGAGAAGAACAGTAATTTCTACAGATGTATTCAAATATTTTCTTGATTGGAATTGATAGTGACACAAGAACAGCCCAATGAAGATTTGCAAACCAATTATTCCATCTGCCTGCATGCAGAGACACCTGGCCTCCTGCAGCAGATTTGCTGAGGTTGTAATTCCGCTGAGTGGTATATTTACTCTGCACCTTATCATTCAGCAACATTCTGTCTGTGTCCAAATAAAGTACTTCCATGCATCGCCCAGTGTCAGAGCGCTCTAATTTAGTAGAAAGGAACACAATTAGATTGTGTAAGCCTGTGCCTTCAAGGGATTTTAAGAGTGCTATTGTACAAGAGAATCCAAAAATGTGGAATCAAAATCGTTCCATTCATAAACCACACTTGTAATAATTAATCTTTTAATGCAATGAACAATTAAACTTCTATGACATTTACTGTCCAGTTCTATCCAAGCATCAAAGGTAAAGCATATGGCTGACATTTAGAGGGAGCCATGTTTACCCCCCATCTCCAAAGTCCCAACTAAATGATCAGTGGTGAGCCCTGATGGCTGCCTTGCAGCAATTTAACTGCACTCTTGAATGTTCCTTGTACTGCACACGATCATTAACTTAACAATCATCATCAATCAGGTTCAAACCTAACATTCCTATGCCCCACCACACCCTCATATACTTAGCATTGCTGCAAGCCTCACACCCACATCACAGCTTGCACACACTGCCTGGTAATGAACCATGACCGCCACACCAAAACAAAATGTACAAACCCATTTTCACTTCCCTCTCTCTGTCAGTGCAAGATGACATGCAACCAGAGGCAGTAGAAGCTAATCAGAGAGAGAGAGAGAGGTATGCCTTTTGTCCCAAGTCCTGTAGTGTAGACTATGCTGTCTATTATTGGGATGCTAATCACTGAGGATATGGCCACGGGAGGGACTGAAATCATTGACAGTGTCATCACTCCTAATTCTCCTCCTTACATCACACACATTTCTTATTTTACAAGCTGCTTATGGGTGAAAGAATGCATCTCCTACTTTTGCCCCTCTTTATCCTACAAACTTGCCCTTTTTGCTTTTTGTCCTTTCAGAGATTCAAGTAGGTAGGCTAGTGGGCAATAGATAAACACCAAGAAGCATATGATCGTGAAGTCACACTATGGGTGGAATGATGTGGATGATGGCAAGAAGGTTGGAAAAATCAAGTAAAAAGTCCAGTGGGGAGCTTCTTTATGTCAAGAGCAATAGGGTGACATAACGGCTCAGTAACTGTGGATCCCATAGTCCAAAGATGTGCAGTTTATCTGGATTGGCCATGGTGAACTGCCCTAGAGTGTCAAGGGATAAGCAGCCTGGGTGGATTAGCCATGGGAAATGCAGGGTTACAGAGATAATGGGGGGGGGAGGCGGTCTAGATGGGATAATCTTTGAAGGACTGTGCAGACTCCACTGTGGATTGAAACTAGAGCACCCATAGGAAACTCATGCAGACACTGGGAGAACGTGCAAATTCCATGCAGACAGCCACTGCCAGGTAGAATAGAATCCTAGTCCCTGTGAGGCAGCAATGCTAACCATTGAGCCACCATTGATTGATGATCTCTTTAGATACCAATCCTCTAACACTTGGTTTTGAAATTATACCTTAGGAGTCAAATAGTCACGCTAACCATATTTCCAATAGCCATTCACTGTGTGCACACTAATTTCATCACCAATATAACTTACCTGAAAAGTACAAGCAGACAAAGATGTGTTTTGGACCCTAGGTTTCCCCATAAATCTATGTTTCAAACAACAGGTGCTATCGATCTCAGTAAGGTACCATAAATCATTTAACTTGCATGCATGCCCTTCACCTTAATGGATTTCTGGCTAATATTGGCAGATACTCACTTTTGCAGAGTCAGAAATATTATCCCAATATGGTGATGGGAATTCCTGATGCCCCATCAGTATCTGGTCAAATAGAACATCTTGGTCATTGCTGTGCCTGTCAATAAGAAAATTTTGCATTTTAGTTACTGACACCTCTTCCTAATCTTTGTGAAATACATTAAGCAATTTTGTAATAAAATAGATAAAAGTATGCTTGTAACCACAATGGAATACTTATATGTGGTTTGGCGGATGAAAAATGTGCTTAGTTTCCCACCTGGAAAGCCAGGGTAACCTGCCTGCCGAGTTGGGAGTGTGGAGAAGCCTCCAAATGCCCCAATTTGGAAGCAATTAGACACATGAATGGGAAGCTAGAGGATCATGACCCCGAAGCGCTCAGCTTTGGGATGCAAGTGTGGGCCTGCTACTGGCCTACAAACTTGCCCTGTCTTACCTATAGGCTCTTAATCTGATTGGCTCACCATCAGATGGGTTCTCTCAACAGCGGAGGTGACATGTTAGTCACCACCTTACACCCAACCCCCTACACTGGTTGCAAAAAGGGGAAAATAGTGTCTTATCTGTTGGAATACTTTTACAATCCTAGCTGTTGCCATGGTAATATGGTAAGTGTAGCATTTCTTAATTATGAGTAAAATGAGTTGCCAGAATTGTTATAATAACTCTCATGTCTGAAAACAGTTTTTGAAGCAAAGGAAAATGGACACCATATGAAAGAGAAAATTGCTCAGAAGGAATGAAGAGGTAGGTAGCCAAAAACATAGTTCAACTAAAAGATGTTAGGGGACATTTGATAGAAAGAGAGAGCATTTTGAAGATTGTGTAAGGGCTTTCTAAAGGACAGAAGTAGCTAGTTATAACAGTGGTTACAGATAGCAGAGTGAAGTGAAGGCAAATTTGTATCTGAGAGTGGAGGGTATGCCAGAAGTTCTGAGCCTCCTGAGGAGATGACCAAATAGAATGCGTCAAAGTCAGTTCAGACTTAAAGATGTTGGCAAAAATCTTGAAAGTAATTTCTTTGTTCATGAGAGGCTTAATGAAGTTTGGGAAAAATATAGGTGAAGATCTAGAAGTTATGTTGTTGATAAGGGCATGGCTAAAATATTCTGAAGTTTATAGTGGGCAGAGATGGGTAAAGCTCAAAGACTCTGTTGGAGAAAGCAAGGTGTAATGTAATTTGGCAACAATTCATGAGAAGTAATGTTCCATTGATGCTGTCTTTAGTCACCTGTTATAAATACAAGAAAACATAGGTCAAGACAGCCCATTTCAAACTGGAGTCTAGTTTCCATACATGAAAGGGAAGATTCAGTGAAATCTTTGGAATAGAGTACTATTAGAGGGCATTGAAAGTAAGTTTATGAGGACACCGAGAGATCTATTTAAATATTCCAAATATATTTTGGATGTATTCTGCGTCAGTTGATCTGATGAGAAATTGCAATATTAGTGCTTTATGTTTTGCAACATAAAGAAAGTGAATCTGGATTTGAATATTTAACTTTGAAAATTACTTTTATCTCTATTGATAACAGCTCTGGCTCTCTTTGGTGCAGCCATGAAACAGAACACAAAGGTATTTGAGCAGCCACTCTTCTTCAGTCAATCACTTCTTTAATTCATAACATATTTTGCTGCCAGGATTTAAACATGTTTTTCTCGGCTAGAGAAAGTTTCTGAATTTTTTTCTTAAAAACAGCTGAGTTAAATTTTTAAGATTCATGTTAACAATTTTTTAAACATAAGATACAAAATTATATAAAAAGTATTGTATTCAGAAAGAATTTGATTGATCTAAATGCCACTGCTGCCTCAGTGCATTATTACACATGATGGAATAATCAAAAAGACCATGAAAGCTCTCTGGTTTGATCCCTGATTTGTGATGAGTTAGCTGATCTCAGCTGGGGTGGTAGTAGGTTCTGCTATTGAAGTCAATGATCCCATGCTAAAGAGGATAGTTACGTAGAGAGATTTTCAGTGACCTGGAAACTGTGCATGTCGCTTGATTGGGTTAAAATGCAATGTCTATGTAATTTAAAGGGCGCCTACTGTCTAGGTTCACATAAAGTTAGCTGGTTATCATGAAATACTCAATTACAGTTTGAACCTTTAAAGAGAGGAGAAAATACTATACAATCCTGTTGTACAACTGATAGACAGTCAAAGGTGGTGCTTTTAGGAATAAAAAGAGTCTAATAACAACCAGCATGAAAAATGAAAAATAGATTTCTCCAGTGCTTTATAGCCAAAGAACTGTTTTCAATTTTAGTCAATGGTGTTTTGCAGGCAAGCACAGCAGTCAAATTGCACAGTACTCAGTCTCTTAAATAGCAGGAAGACAAAATGGCCTGTTGATTTGTTCCTGAGGCTATAGGTTGAGCAATGAATGTTGGTCAGGATTCTGTGTCTCAGTTTAACATCTCTTCTGGAAGCAGGACTTTTGATCTTTTCAGTCCAACATTAGAATTTGCGCTTAAGTGTAAGCCAAAGCACACCAAAGCATACTAACAATCAGAACGGAGCAAAGTTAACATCCTTACCAGCCCTAATTGAAATAGTTTATTTCTTATTATTCCATATTAATAATAAATTGCAATTAAATAAAATTTCCAGAGAACAGTCCCATTGGAATTGAAACATTAATTCTATTTCACTCTCCATAAATACTACAAGACCTGGTGACTTCCTTCAGCGCATACTGTTTTATTTAATAAATAAAGTTTGATTTAGAAAATACTACTGGAAAAACTATAATAACTGTGTCTCAATCTTTTAATGATCATTGATGTCTTTTTAAGTATGTTTAACAATGGAAATATGCCTCCAGGATCTGTAGTTAGAACTACAAAATACTTTGACATTCGCCTAACTGATCCTTGGCAATTAAGATGTTCACTGAAGCCTACTCATCACCATTATAAAAAAAAGTAAACAATTTGTCATTTATATAAATGATTTGGATGGGAATTTAGGAGGTATGGTTAGTAAGTTTGTGGCTGATGCCAAAATTAGTCATATAGTGGACAGTGAAGAAGGTTATCTAAGATTACAAAGGGATCTTGATCAATTGGGTCAATGGGATGAGAAGTGGCAGATGGAGTTTAATTTTGATAAATGCAAGGTATTGCTTTTTGGTAAAACAAACTAGGGCAGACTGTAATTGTATAATGGGTAGTGTTGTAGAACAGAGGGATCTAGGGGTTCAGATACATAATTCCTTGAAATTTACATCACAGGTAGGCAGGGTGGTTAAGAAGGCATTTAGCATGCTTGCCTTCATTGCTCAGATCTTTGAGTATAGGAGTTGGGATGTCATGTTGAGGTTGCACAGGATGTTGGTAAGATCTCTTCTGGAGTACAGTGTACAGTTCTGATCACCCTGCTACAGGAAGGATGTTATTAAATTGGAGATGGTTCTGAAAAGATTTATGAGAATGTTGCCAGGAATTGAGGGTTTCAATTATAAAGATAGGCTTGGGCTTTTTCACTGGAGCATCAGAGATTGAGGTTTAGAGGTTTATCAAGTCATGAGGACCATAGTTAAGGTGAATAGGAAGGGTCTTTTCCCTAGGATAGGAGAGTTCAAAACAAGGGGGCATATTATTAAGGTTAGAGGAGAAAGATTTAAAAAGGACATGGGACAACTTTTTTATACACAGTGGTTCATATGTGAAATGAACTGCTGCAGGAAGTGGTGGATGTAGGTACAATTACAATGTTTAAAAGACATTTGGATAAACATATGAATAGGAAAGATTTGGAGTGATATGGGTCAAGCCCAGGCAGGTGGGAATAGTTTGGTTTGGGAACATGGTTGGCGTTGACTAGTTGGACTGCAGGCTCTGTTTCCATGCTATATGACTCTCCGAGTCTATGAATCTAATTACCATTTGTTAAAGGCAGTATTCTTAGGACCTGGTGTAACAGAAAAACAAACTAGAAATGAAAACATATAGAATCAGAGAATGAAATAGCAGAGGAAACCATTCAGTTCACAGTCGAGAGTGTGATGCTGGAAAAGCACAGCAGGTCAGGCAGCATCAGAGGAGCAGGAGAATCGATGTTTTGGGCAAAAGCCCTTCATCAGGAAGGATGTTATTAAATTGGAGAGGATTCTGAAAAGATTTATGAGGATGTTGCCAGGAATTGAGGGTTTGAATTATAAAGATAGGCTGGATAAGCTTGGATGTTTTCACTGGAGCATAGGAGGTGAGGAGTGACCTTTAGAGGTTTATAAAGTCATGAGGGCCAGCCTCTGCAGTCCTCACTTTCACTCAGTTCACAGTGTTTGCTCTAGAAAATAGTTCAATTTAATATACAATTTAATATATGATGACCCAAGTGGACTGGGAGCAGCTACTTGCAGATAAAACTGTCAAAGCAACATGAGGAAGTCAAGGAGGAAATAACGAGAGCACAGGATAAATCTGTTCCTATAAATTAAAAAGGGTGGGCCCACAAGATAAAGGAGCAAAATGAGCTATTTGGTAACAATGCTGAGCCATTCAATTAAATCATGGTTGATCTGATAATACTGAAATCCACTTTCTTCCTTGACCTGTAACCTTGATTCTCTACTTATTAAACAGTTGTCTATCTCAACTTTGAATATACCTTATGACCTGGCCTCAACAGCCCTCTGTAGTAAAGAATTCTATAGATTGACAACCTTCAAAGAAAAAAAAATCCCCATCTTTGTCCTAACAGGGTGACCCCTTACTCTGAGATTATGCCCTCTAACCCTAGACTCTTCCACAAGGGGAAACAATCTTTCTGCATCTACGCCAAAGAATCTTGCATGCTTCTATAAGATCTCCTGCCTTCTAAACTCCAATAACTACAAGCCCAACCTGTTCAACTTCTCCTCATTAAACAGTTCCTCACAATTAATCTGGTAAACCTTGTCTGGATTGCCTCCAATGCCAAATATGTCTTTTAGATAAGGGGACTAAAACTGCTCATAGTATTCCAGCTGTGGTTTGACTAGTGTCTCCTATAATTTTAGCAAGACTTACCCACATTTATACTGTATTCCCTTTGAAATAAAGGCAAATAGTGTATTTGCCTTCCACATTGCCTGCTGAATTTGGATGCTAGCTTTTTGTGATTCATACACGAGGACCCCAACACCAAATCCCTCTAAGCTGCAACTCTCTGCAATCCTTCTCCATTTACATAATATTATTGTCCTCTATTCTTTCTGCCAAAATGCATAACCGCATTTCTCCCTACATTATATTCCATCTGCCAAGTGTTTGCCCACTCACTTAATCTGATAATGTCCCTCTGCAGACTCTATATGTCATCCTCACTACTTTCCATCCCACCAATCATCTACAAATTTAGCTTTGGTACATTCATTTCCTTCAACCAAGTCATTAATATATATTGTAAATAATTGTGGCCCCAGCACTGATCCCCATGGCACACCACTAGTTACAGGCTTCCATCCTGGAAATATTCCTATTATCTCAATTCTGTCTTTTATTAGTTAGCCAACACACATTCTGAGCTAATAAGAAAGATGTAATTGCACTGTAGAGGGTGCAGAGGGGATTTATCAGGTTGCTGTCTGGGCTGGAGGGTCTGAGTGATGAGGAAAGATTGGACAGGCTGAGGCTCTTTTCCTTGGAGCAGCAAAGGTTGAGAGAGGACCTGACAGAGGTGTAAAAGATTAAAATGACAATGGATAGGAAGGCACCTTTTCTAATGGTAGAGGGATCAGTAACCAGGGGATTATGGATATAAGGTAAGGGGTTGAAGGCTAAGAGGAGAGTTGAGAATTTATTTTCACACAGAGGATGCTAGGTGTCTCAAACTTTCTGCTTAAACGGATGTTTGTTTCAGAAACAGTTAAAGTATTCAAGCAGTATTTAGATACTGCCATAGCTTCCATGACTATGGGCTAAGAAATAGAAAAGGGGATTAGCAATAGTAGCATCCTTGTTGACTGGTATGGATATGATGGGCTGAAGGGTCTTCTTTTGTGCTGTATGTATTCATCAGTGCATGAATATGGTGCTGAATGTAACTATTTGAAATGCTTGATTTGCCCAATATAGAACACATTAAAGTAAAAGTAATTAATTTTACAGGAGTACTTGGAAATCATACTAAGACATGTAAACATTTCCATCGAATATATATGTGGAGTGACGTTGCAAAAGTCCTGTTCATTTTTTTTTAAACTTCTGCCAAGCCTGAGGCAAGTCACTTTGAGATCAGTCAGTACAATGCGCCAATGTAATGATCCTAGTGACTCTCTTGACTTTTTTGTCCTTTCCTAAAAAGGAGTCATTGGTTTCTGTTTTCTCTGTGGATGCTGTCAGCATGTTTCCAGCATCTTCTCCTTTTGCTTTGTTTCTGTTCTGTGTTTGCTTACAGTGACCTCGGTGAGATCAGGACCTGATTACTGGATTAATCCTTAGGTACAGCATATCTTTGGATAAAATTTAGTATGCTGTCATAAAACTGCACAACAAAATAGCTTGCAAACAGTCTGTGATGGCTACGCACTAATGAACACACTGATAGATATTTGAAGCCTAGCATCTTAAATACTATGAGTAAGTCAAACTTCAGACTTAGCCATGCAGAAAGGTCTACTTGTCTTAGATTCTATTTATATTAGAAAATTTAAGACACTGCTGAATTCAGTTAACTAATTCACTGAGGCATACAGAGAGCTTTGGTATTGCACTGTGATGGAATATAGGGTTTTACGATTAGTTGGCTGCCATTGCTAAGACTGTAATAGAAGGTGTTACAGATACTTGATAGTAATTGATTATCTCTTTCAGCTCATCATTTATAATACTATTTATCTCATCATCAACCAATCCCAGTTGACCTTTACTCGTATGAACTTTAGTTGAACCTGTGAATAATTATTTGAAGATGATGAATAATCACCTAGCGTTAAATGATTATTCATAGCTGTTCCAGAAAGAATTTGGGGAGCTATCAGGCCAAGTGAGAGAGATAAATTCATAGTTGACTGAGATAATAAGACATTGACAGTATATTCACAAATACTTATCAACTTGATATATTCACAGTCTTTTGAAAACTTGAATTATTTCAATATATATTATTTTTGAGACAGAATTTTAAATAAACTTAATATACATAAGCGCATGCACGGATGAAAACAACTAATTATATAAGATTAAAAACTACACTTGGGTTATTAATAAATGAATTTTTTAAAAATTTGTATGACATTTATCTCCTTACTATTTTAATAGACAATTTCACTGCCTACTTTAATTCCCTAGCCCTGAACTTGCACTTTCCTCTAATTTCTCTCCTTTCTTTTCTTATGGTCTTCCCAAGCACATCTTGTTATGTAAACATTTCCTGCTCTTTTCCCATAAAACTGCCGACTACCCAAATTCTCTCTGACCCCATACTAGGTGGTACTAATAATCCCAATCTGTTGTCGAAATCTACGTTTTAAAAAAAACGACCATGGGCAAATCTAAACAACAACTTGAATTTCTAAAATATCTTTGACACAGTAAAATGTCCCCGCACACTTCACAGGTACGTTCCAAGACAATATTTGATATTAGCCCAAATAAAGCTGTAGTATAGCAGGTGACCAAAAGCTTTATCAAAGAGATAGATTTCAGGGAGTGACTGTGAGCGTTTTTGCCTTTGATACAACACTGAAATGGCGAGATAAGTCATAAATGATATCTTTTGAGTTGTGATCATTTTTCACTGTTCCCTTTTGTTCTTTTTGACCAATCCACAGCCATTGACACACTCACCACAGTGTTTGTCTCTACCAGGTCTTTTCTGTTACTCAGCTCCAATAGGTTGGCTTGTCCTACTCTTAATTATTCAATTGCTGCCAGAGAATCACCTAAATCATGTTCTCTTCTTGCGCCCATAACTTCACTTCTGGAAGACCTATCCTTGGCTTCTTCCAATTTCTCAGCTACCTTTTAACTCCCAATAACATCATCTGAAGGAATAGACAGGTTCTACTGTACACTGCCTCTCTTGGTCTCTGCATTTCCTTTGTGCTGTCAAGCCACTCATTTGATATCCAGTCCTAGAGGTACCACTATTTCTTCAATTACATACTGGGAGGTCTGAAGCAATTGTGTTCAACCTTCTATCACAATCTCTCACCACAAATTCCATCCATTTCTCTGCTTGATCTGGACTGTTTGTTGTCTTCGTATCACACTTAAGCATATACAACCTACAACCAAAAATCTACAAATTTTTGACCTCACCATCCCAAAGACAATACACATTCATCTTGGTAACATTGCTGATCTTCATCTTTACCTCAGTTTATTGCTACTGACTATTTAAATGCTACCCTAGTTGGCCTTCCAGCTTCCAAACTCCATAAATAAGCTGAGTAAACACTTTGTGTTCCACATCCTAAGTCGCAATGGGTCTGTTTTCACAATCTTACATTGGCTCCCAAATCCAGCAACATTTCAATTTTCAAAATTCTCATCCTCATGTTCAAATGTCTTCATGGCTTTTATCCTCTCAATTGTAACCTCTTCCAGTCCTATAATCCTCTAAGAAATCTGTGTTTCTCCAACCATGGAGTCCATCTACACATTTCCATTTCCTTCATTCCACCTTTGGTGGCTATGCTTTCAGCCATCTAGGTACTAAATTATAATGTTTCCTCAAATTCTGTCTCTCCACTTTTACCTCCTTTAAGACCATCTTCAAAACTTGTGTACTGGACCACGCTATCAGTCACCAATCCTAATATTACCTTATTTGGCTTAGGTACACTATTGTGAGGCATTTTTGAATGCTTGCCTACTTCAAATGCACTATATAAAAACAAGTTTTTTATCATTAACTCATTAGAGTAAACAGGTTAATGCCTTTTACAATGGAACACCATATGACTCTGTTAAACATTCATCTGCCAGGACTGAAAAAAATATAGAAAATGCCAAAACCAGAAAGAATGTGCACTGTACTTACCCACGAAATGGAGGGAAACCACAAAGTAGAATGTAAGTAATCACACCAGCAGCCCAGATGTCCACCTTCAGACCATAGCTTTGAAGAAAAGGTCCACATTAGAAATGTGAAGTATAATCAAGCCCTGCCCCGATTTGCATAATATGAATTACTATAAGATTCACGCATATTTATCAGAGAAAATGCTACATTATAATTAAGAGACACCATACACTATCCTAATGAATAACGATGTTTTTGTCTCTCAATTAGAGAGCTATCACTCTAAGATAGTACTAAAGTTGTTTTGATGTCTCAGTCAGTGTTTTATTAGCTTCCAGTTGGGTGAGTAGGCAGAATTCTAAATAAAAGTGACTTGATCCATCTCTTCAAAGAAGAAATACTGACTTGTGACTTAAAAATCATTATAATAATAAAGCAGAAAGCAACAAAGTAAAAGTTAAAGTTACTCTCATTTCTGAGATATAGGTTTGAATCAACAGAAATCAACAGATGCTTCACAAGCTCTACATGAAAAGAGCTCTGCTGTTTTATCTCAAAATCTCCCCTTAAATTGGCAATCAAGTTGGCACAAGAAGTGCTTATACATCCAATCGAAATGGCTCACTATTGCAAAAGGAAATGCTTTTTTGAGGTTTGGTTAAGAGTGTTTTCAAGCTATATTCAAGCTTAAGTATTAACTTAAGTAAACTCTGACCTGAGAGCTGTCACCTGGTTTTAAATAATGAATAATCTATTTCAGATAATATATTTGTTAAGCATAGAAAATTTACCTGAAGCTTTTAAGAACATGTGGAATTTGAGATATTAGTAGGGTTGTAACAAGTAAAAATTATTGTATATACTTGTGTAAAAGTCAAATTTTTGAGACTATTTTTTAAGGTTAAATTTATAGGATCAACTGTTACATTGATACTACTTTTGAGGGGCTGAAATTCATGCTACACCCAAAATACCATTTCATTAGCAGAAGCCCAATCAATCTCTAAATTAATAAAGAGCAAAATCACAATGAATTATGGTAATTCATTGGTGCATCAACCAGTACTTGCCTTAAAATCTGAAATTCTATCCTTCTGACTGTATTCCACAAGTGCTAAGGGGAACTAAGCTCAGCTGAGCTGCACGCAAAGGGAGATTGTCACCTGTCTCTGACCTGCTGCATCTTAAACTTTTGTGCCAAATCGGTGTGATTTGTACATCAAAACACATCATAGCACAAAAAGACTCATTTCCTCATCGTAATATTTATGTACAGGAAAATACCTTGACTCACAAATGTTGATCTGTTATCTGTGAAGAACGAGGGTCCCCTTTTACACAAGATATATGGAAAATTCCATATTTTTTTGGCCAAAATACAGGGTCAACTTTTACATGAGTTCAACTTTTACTTAACTATATATGGTAAGTTAAAAGTAAATATGAATCAGGTCAGCAAATATTCTAGAACTAAATTTAAAACATATTTCTGCCACCGATTTATCAAGAAAAGTGGTCTTCTTTTAACTAAGAGAATATCTGTTCATGCACTGTACTTAGGCATCTATTCCATCACATAGAAAGCACTCATAACTGATTCACAGATTACAGGTCCTGTATACACATCAAAGAACCGCGCACTGACACTGATACGAGTGAAATGTCCTCTATATACATTGTAAATTTGAAACAGAACTTTTCAGATGGCCTTAGCAGATAAAGACAAACCTGATATAGCACCAAAATGCTTTTATATTGTATGAGGACATCAATTAAGCAGATGGTTACCAATTTGTGGGTCTCCCGAAGTCAACTGCAAGCTAAATGGAAAACGGCTGAGACTCACTAAGACCGCCTGACAGGAGGGCCCATTTAATAGTGGGTCTTTTGTACTTTTGTAGCCAGTCAGCAATCTTATTTGGCTGGAGCTAGTGTGTGAAGTCTGTTCAGGAGCCTGGTAGCCCTAATAAGCTATGCAAAAAACCTTGTTTTAAACAAGAGTCTGTCTCAGTTCTTAAATCTGTACTGAGTCAGCGCATCCCATAGGAGCGATCAGAATTGCCACCACCACACCTGGGCTCAAGATAGAAAGAATTCCAAGCTTGGGTGTGATGTTCTTCATGATTGCATAGCCTATCCTTGTCCTTATTTAGGTCTATAGCTGAAATATACATGAAATATTTAATTGAGATACCATATGACAGCCAGAAGTGACTTCAGGAGAAAACAGGAAAAAAAGCTTTCAATTGGCAAAAGAAGAAGTAAGTTATAATTGAAAAAAGGGATATGCAACACATAATAACATGGTGAGCATATTCAGTAATACAATACCCAGTTTCAGCAATTATTTCTGGAGCCACATATGTAGGTGTTCCACAGACAGTGTACAAAGGCCCATCTACTACGGTAGCAAGGCCAAAGTCCCCTAATTTTAGAGATTTGCTTCCATCCTGATGTTCATAAACCTGTGGTGACAAAATGTAAAAAGAATCAGTAAATGTAACTGCTCACTGCCAAAGCAATGGCTCTCCGGTGCACATCAGTTGATATTTACTATATTAATCGGAACATTAATTCTGTGAATTGTTTAACTTGACGTGGATTCATTGTCTTTGCATTCTAGAATTTGGGTCAATAGACCAATCTGGTAATGGTAACAGTTGCCTGTAACTAAGATATTTCCATTCAGAGTCTACATCAGTATTCAATGCATGCACTTCTCTAAGAGTTTCATAATTTTCCTTAATGTCTTTAGATATTTGCTTTGAGATTTACTGCCCTCTTCTTTCTGCATGTATTATTCTCAGTATAATATAATATTAGAGCGTACTGTTCTCTGGTTCAGAAGAACAACCTAATAATAACATTAAAAATGCATACTAATCAAAATTTGTTATAAAAAAATTGCTCAACTGTGAAACAGTAAATCCATTTTCGAGTATCATTAAATCACACTCTACTTCTAGCAACTATCTAGCTTAATTGTTCCCTGGTGTTAGAAGAAATAATAAGCATTTGTTATCCTTAACAACTAATTTGAAACATCATTACCCAATAATTAGTCACTGTTCAAAATACCACCTTACTTTATTTCTTTCAGCCTTAAAGGAATCATCAGTTCCAAGGCTGCACATGGCTGAGCACAAAGGTCAAAGACATAAGTTGCCAAAGCAGTACATGCTTGCAAAAATGAGAATGTGAATTAAGAAGCGAGAAAACAACATGCTTTGCATTCAAAAGATTTAAAGATATGAATTGTAGATGGCTATAATGTGACTTTCCTATGAATGAAGGCAAAGAATGTTTGCTATCTATTTTCCAACCTTTGACAGTAGCTATATGACAAAAATTGGCATCTTTACATTGCTGTTGATACAGCAAGCTACCCTGAAGTATTTCACCAAGTAGACACCCAAAAGAGGAGTTGGAACAAGTACAATAGGTTACTGGATGTGTAATTGAAGGGATAGGACCTGACATTTACTCTGTGCAAGTGAATGCATCTTAAGTGAGTTAAAATTAGGCCGAAGATTTAAGAGGGAGGGTTAAAATACGGTTTAAAATGTGCCAATAAATGCTGACCTAGCAAACAATGCCCATGTCCCATGAGTGAAGAAAACAGCATAATCACACATCATAAGTGGTACAAGAACCAATGCAGTATTCATGATTTTTTAGAAAAACTAAAACAAATTTAACTCCTCCAATTAAAAATCAATAATAAGCTGCACATCCGAAACAAAATAGCAAATACAAGCAATATTCAGGCAAAATACAAGAATTTTCCAGCCGTGTACACCTAACCTTTACAAACGACTGCTCAATCTTCCCAATTGTGATTTGGTTTTGGAGGAAAAGCAGGATTGATGTAAAGCCTGCCTGGAGATTCTGTCAATCTGGTCCAAAGTTTAAAAAATAAGAGCAACAGATAAAACATCCCACTTGCCCTCAACTCCCTTACTATCCACACTTCCTATAACCGAACCAATGACTCCTAATGCCCTCATGGCACCCCCAGACCCACTACACTAATCAATGCCCCCTATTTAACCCTTGTTCTTTACGGCTCAATGACATCTTAGTACCAACTCACACCAACCCAGACACCTCCACTTGTCATCTTTTCCCCCTTCATCTACTATGTCAACACATCTAGTGTCCATCATGGGCAGAATTTGGGATCTATGCAGGGATTTTTTAAAAATTCATTAAATAAAATATGTGTATTTCAGACATTACTACGTTAATAAAAGCACACCCATTTGCGAAAATAAATTCATTATTTTCAAATTCCTTCATCGCAATTAAGTCTTACAATATCAAACTTTTCATTCAAGCGTAACAAACATTGGAATTAAAACTCTATATCAAAGTCCAAAACCATTGTAGCCATCAACCAAACTGAAAAGAAGGGCATCCTCCAGTGATAGTGGATGCTTGTGAAATCAGACTTGTTCCACTATTCTAGTCATGGAAATCCTCAGGCTATTGTCAACAGATAGACTGAAATAGAAAACAATCTTTTTTTTTTAAACTTTTCCAGACAATTCCTTGACTGATTGACAGTCCCAATAAATCAATGTGCTTTTTGCCCAAAAGCATATTCACTATGAATAATCTCAAAGGGCATGTGACCTGTTCAAAAGGAGCAACTAACTTCTCCCAAAGTGGACTTTATCTTCCTCAGATGTGAAATGGGACCAGATCAAAAAGGGTACCTTTTCTCTCAAAAGATACTCTGCCTACTCAAAGAAAAAAGTTGACAAGGTTAAAGCATGCTTTTACCTCCCAAGATTTTAGATTTCAGTCCTTATCAAAATCCTACAGGAGGAGAAGTAGCTAGTGATTTAAATGGCCAGCCACCCTCTGTAAACCACTATGGCTGACTCCATTCCTGCTTCTGCGAAATGGGAAGTACCATGTTTGGGTGCAGAACCTAGGACTTTTGCTATTTCCTGCATTTCAAGGAACATCTCTTACATGGCAAAAATCTATAGACTGTTTGGGTAAATTCAGATTTGAAACCTACGACCATTTCCATTTCGAAGACAAGGGCAGCAGGTGCACTGGAAGAATCACCACCTGCAAGTTCTCCTCCAAGCTGCTCCCATCCAGATTTCAAAATATATCACCATTCCTTCAGAATTGTTGGATAAAAATCATGGAAAACCCTCCCTAATGACGTTATGGGTTTATTGCAACACATGAAGTTCAGGAAATCATCTCACCACTACCTTCTCAAGGGCAAGTAGGGACAGTTAATAAATGCTAGCCCAGGCAGTGACCCCCATGTCCCACAAGTGAATAAAACAAAAAGTATGCTATTAGGCTCAAATTTAAGCAAGTATGAGTTGAAGTGTATGTCCAGTTAGCTGACAACTGATGGCAATAAAGTTGAATGCCTGAGGTTGGGAGAAACACTTCTGGGGAGAAAGTGAGGGCTGCAGATGCTGGAGATCAGAGCTGAAAATGTGTTGCTAGAAAAGCGCAGCAGGTCAGGCAGCATCCAAGGAACAGGAGAATCGACGTTTCGGGCATAAGCCCTTCTTATGTCATTCCTGAAGAAGGGCTTATGCCCGAAACGTCGATTCTCCTGTTCCTTGGATGCTGCCTGACCTGCTGTGCTTTTCCAGCAACATATTTTCAGAAACACTTCTGATACTTAGTCAGGTCCTGAAAATAAACCTGGCAATAAAGATAATTCTGGGCAGATAACTGATGCAGAGATGTTCTGAGGACTAATGCCTGTGCAGACATATTCGTGAGATAGACTGGAACTTACAAATATCAAGCTCCAGTACATGAGCAGGAATGACCAATCTTAGAATCATTTATAAAATGTATTTTCAATTGTTACCTTTCTTTTTATATACAGCAAACTTAATTGTAACCAACACCTTATCAACCAGCATTCTTGACAAACCGACGAAACTTATATACCTCTAATGACGTGATCTACTGCAATATTGGAATATTTATGCTGAATATAAAATATAACAGTGATGTGTATACCTCCTTGAATTACATTTCTATTACTTACTGTGTGCTTTTACATCATTTTTAGCAGGTATATTAATGTCTTTACATAGATTTATTGAGTACTGCTGGTGAGTCGAAGCTTCATTTGGTCAGGGTTTACTGCGGTTATGTGTACCTCTTGATTATCTGAAATATTTGCTCAACCACACATTCCTGGTCTGGTAGGTGCAGGTTAATAAAAAAACTGGCTGTTTATTGTATTGGGAAAGAAGCCTTAAACTGGATTTTGGAAAATGTGTTCAGTTTTGTTATGAATTACGCATTTGTTTACGTGGTTTATGATATCAGCAACCATTTTTTGATATATTTCCTTGCAAAATAAGACAGTAGTCCAAAGATTTTTTTTAAAGCTCATTAGTTTATTTTTTCCTCAATGCTAATTGGTCCCTGTTTGCTACTTGCTGATTTTTGCATTGGTAGTTTTAGTATCTCTAGGTAATCATTAGATAGTTTTAATATCTCTGATAATTATTGGCAATTATCATACCTTACTTGCGGGAGTATCAGCTATAGTTCAGTAGTCTATATATTCTGACATTTAACTTAGAAATTTATGCATTCCAGAATCATATCAAAGACTCAAGCATAAAATCAAGAATGACGCATCACCGCAGAATTAAAGGATTGCTGGACTGTTGGAAATGCCCTTTCAGGTGTATGTGAACATCTCTTGGTGGAACAGCTGGGTCATTCTTCCAATATTGTAATGAATACACATCTCTAAAAGCACAGTGATCCAGATACTCTGGTGGGCAGACAGCTGCTGGAGTAACACAGACTGGAGTTATGCATTGCGATCATGTGCATCCCAGATACAGACTCTGGAAATTGCCTGCAAAACTGAATATTCCAATGGGAAATTTCTCTCCATCTGGAGAGCTCTGAAAAACCTAATAATGTTGTCTTCCTGGTATGCCAGTGGCCCTGCAGGCAGCCTTGTCCAGGATTAAAAATCATACAACACCAGGTTATAGTCCAACACGTTTATTTGGAAGCACTAGCTTTCTGAGTGCTGCTCCTTCATCAGGTGGTTGTCTACCACCTGGTGTTGTGCAATTTTTAACTTTGTACACCCCAGTCCAACACCGGCATCTCCAAATCTTGTCCAGGATTGGCAGTATCGGCTGGCATAGCGGTTTTCTTCAACAGAGGCTTCTGGCCAGTATTCCAGTGGCCTGGTGTGGTGGCCTTGTCCCAGAATGGCAGTTATGTCTCAGTTGTGTCTTCAGGGTATTTCATTGCTCCTTAATTCCTGAGCTCAGGAGCCATGAACTAAACTGTGATGAGCTTTGTCTTAATTGTACTTTTGTTTTAATATTTTGTATAACTTCTGTCTTTGATGTAGGTGCTGTGGTGGAGCGACTTATAAAACTTTTCGTTGTATTTTCCACGTAAAAGTACACATGACAATAAATTTCTATTCCATTCGAAGGTCAGAGACTTTAGAGAGTTTTGCTTCACTTAAGTTACCTAGGAAAGGTAAAGGTGAGAAAAAAATCCAGTCTAAGTCCTGGATAACTAGTAAACTGATCAACTCACTTTACCCAGCACACCACTCACCTACCCAATTACACCTCATTACCTGGCACCCTGACACCCTATCCAGTTGCCAAACTAAACTAACAATTACACATATACCCTTTCACAGGGGTTGGCCATGCTGTTAAACATTTAAATCTCAAGACGCGGCTCAGTGACTGCTGCAAAAGGGGATACAATCTGACCTCCCCCAATCCGAGGAGATCTATTTGTTTTCAAGTAGGCTCTGTATTTCTGAAGGAGACAGCATCAGAATTGCCAGCTAGTAATGTGGAGTTCAGCATGAACTGAAAGAAATAGACACAGAGTGTCAATCTGATCATAATTGTCACTTGGAGGAGTGTCAGGTCATTATCTGATCAGTGCACTAATGTTGGTTGGACAGACTCACCATGTTCAAGTTGGCTGCTGCATTTTCCAATAGTGGGGTGGCACGGTGGCTCAGTGGTTAGCACTGCTGCCTCACAGCACCATGGTCCCAGGCTCGATTCCAGCCTCGGGCGACTGTCTGTGTGGAGTTTGCACGTTCTCCCCGTGTCTGTGTGGGGATGCTCTGGTTTCCTCCCACAGTCGAAAAATGTGCAGGTCAGGTGAATTGGCCATGCTAAATTGCCCATAGTGTTAGATGCATTAGTCAGAGGGAAATGGGTCTTGGTGTGGATTTATTGGGCCAAAGGGCCTGATTCCACACTATAAGGAATCTAACCTAATTATACTGGTTAATGTTCTTCACATTGCATTATATTGTATAATTCCTCCTTCCTTCCCAAGTTTTGTTATATAATCAGTTGTGATTTTCTGTTGTTTTTGTTTGAGTCAATTAAATGAAAGTATATCATATACATATGAGTGCCTGAGTCACAATGTTTCAATTGTGAAGAATAGTTTTATGGGAAAAGACCAGTCTACATATTTATAATTCTGGTATTGACATGTTCGTCAGAAGCTTTGCTGAAGATGGCCAGCTGCTTCCGATAGTAGCAACCATATTTTACCATACTTAATAAAAAAATGATTTTTTTTTTGTTGAAATTGGTGTTATTCTCTAAATATGCAACTTATTATCTATCAAATCTCCATTCTAAAGACCCAGACCTATGTCTATGATTAGCATACTAAATCATGGTAATCCATCTCCAGGCCTTAGAACTACTTACTTCATTAATGTTCTTATTTTGCCGTAATCATTAATATTTTTCAACTAATTAAACTCTTATGTAGCACTACACAACACTTTCTGGGAGGCAAAAGCCTTAAGCATATTTTAGAAAATGTCAAAAATGAATTTCTTTGAAGTACTACCAAAGCAAACATATAACTAATGATGCACACAGCACCAAGCACTTGAAAGAAAATTGATGGTATTGAACATAAAGATTGTTTCTCCAGTTTGATATGAAGTGCTACAGAATAGTAAATTCAATCTTCAAAGCATTTGACATGGTATAGTCATTTGGAATTGCACATTTTCAGGAAATCAGTAACTAAGGTGGATTATTTTCAAGGTTTCAGATCGAACCTTGTGGCAAATGACAATTTCAAACATGTCACAAATCCAGAGATAAAGTGACCATGAGGTTTCTAGATTATCATATAGTCAGTGGAAGTATATATGATGAAGCAAGTTGTATTTTGTCACCTCCAGTTGGTTTCATCCATTTTGAGGACAGAACATAGCTGAGCAATTTTCCATTGGTAGATGACCGTGTTGTATCTGTGCTGGAGGAGCTTGATTAGCGCAGAGGGTAGTTCCAGAGCACAAGCCTTGAGATTATTGCCAGAATGTGTCAAGGTCCAAAGATTTTGCAATAGCCAATGCCTGCAGCTTGTCACCAATTGAATTAATGAAATTGATTGCAGACTGACATTGTTATGCTGGGGTCCTGGGGAGGAGGCTGAGATGCAGTATTCCCTCTCATTTTCTTTCCAGCTGCATTTCCCTCCTATATCAGCACACAGGTGATAAACCAATGCCAATACCAATCAACACATGCAGAGCTAGTTGTTGATACGGATCAGCGACTCAGCATTTCTGGCTGTAACTGCTTGCAAATACTTCGGATTTAGCTTTTGCACTGATGAGCTGGGCTTCCTCATTGTTGAGAATTGGGGATATTTGTGTAGCTCCACCTCTGATCAGTTGTTTCATTGTCCACCACTATACACTCCAATATGCAGCAGAATACAGTGCTTAGATTTGATCTATCTGTTGCAGTCACTTCATTCCCAAACACTTGCTCACCATTTGCCACAGATACCTTTTTTACAGGCTGCAGAACTCAGCTAGCAGTTCCATCCCTTAGGGTCAATCGTGGTGCTGCCAAACCACAACTGTGAGCATTAAAGTGTCCCACCAATAGCAAATTCTATGCCCATGTCACCCTCAATGTATTGTGGAAGTGATGTTTACCAGGTAACATGTGACACCTGCTGAAATCTAGGCTGCCTCCATTAAAACTATACCCAACTCTTGAGTCCATAATGCAATCACTTAACAGGAGATGAGTTTTGATGCTTGCTTCCTACCCCTGCATTGTGAAAATATCTGAGGGTGAAAATGGACTTGGGAGTTCTAGCTCAGTGGTATTTTTTCTGGTTCTGCCTTCATTTGGTTCCAAAAACAACCATGATATGTTTGCCTCTCAGAACTTGCCCATATCTTGTCAAATAATACATAACAAATGCAATATCCACAGGAGAGGGCAGACAAAACTTATTTTTATATACATTCTTAGATTGTGGCTGTTGATATTTGTTTCTCATCCCTAGTTGCTGAAGAAGGTGGTGATAGGTCTTTTTGAATAACTTAGATTCAAGGAGATATACAGCAAGGAAACAAACCCTTTGGTGCAACTCGTCCATGTCAACCAGATATCCCAACCTAATGTAGTCCCATTTGACAGCAGTTGGCCCATACCCCTCTAAACCCTTCCTATCTTTTGTACCCATCTAGATGCCTTTTAAATACTGTAATTGTACCAGCCTCCACCACTTCCTCTGGTTGCTCATTCCATGCATGCACCACCTTCTTTGTGAAGACATTGCCCCTTAGGTCCCTTTTATATCTTTTCTCTCTCACCCTGAACCTATGCCCTCTAATTCTGGACTCCCCCGCCCCAGGGAAAAGACTTTGTCTGTTTATCCTATCCATGCCCCTCATGATTTTATAAACCTCTACAAGGTCACCCCTCAGCCTCCAACGCTCCAGGGAAAACAGCCCCAGCCTATTCAGCCTCTCCCTATAGCTCAAATCTTCCAACCCTGGCAACATCCTTGTAAATCTTTTTTGAACCCTTTCAAGTTTCACAACATCCTTCCAATAAGAAGGAGACCAGAATTGCACGCAATATTCCAAAAGTGGCCTAACCAATGTCCTGTACAGCCACAACATGACCTCCCTAATTCTTATACTCATTGCTCTGACTAATAAAGGAAAGCATACCAAGCACCTTCTTCACTATCCTATCTACCTATGACTCCACTTTCAAGGAACTATGAACCTGCACTCCAAGATCTCTTTGTTCAGCAACACTCCCCAGGACCTCGCCATTAAATATATTAGCCCGGCGCTGATTTGCTTTTCCAAAATGCAGCACCTCGCATTTATCTAAATTGAACTCCATCTGCCACTCCTCAGTCCATTGACCGATCTGATCAAGATCCCCTTGTAATCTGAGGTAATCTTCTTTGCTAACCACTGTACCTCCAATTTTGGTGTCATCTGCAAACTTACTAACTATACCCCTTATGTTCACATCCAAATCATTTATATAAATGGAATTGACGTTAACATTTAATCATGCTTTTCTGCACTGGGGTGACTTATAACCCAGACCAGGTTGAAATTATAAGTCTGGCCGATGTCACGAAGAGGGAGTTACTTTGGTTCTACTTCTAACATAATTATTAATACAACTAACAATTTATGACTTACCAATAATGGTGAATAATTCCCAAGATCTTTTATAAATAAGCCAGTCATTCCCCTTTTAAATGATGTTCTTTCTCATATTGTTCCAGTATACTGTATTATAGTTGCGTTGTCATTATAAGTAATTAATTAAAGACATAATTATAACTTACCAGTAGATTCTCTGGTTTGATATCCCTGTGCACGATGTTAAGGCTATGCAGGTATTTGATAGCACTGGCCAGATTGTACAGCATTCCACTGGCATCACGCTCTGTATATTTGTTGGTGGAAGTAATAGCATCAAAAAGATCTCCACCCTGAAAAAAATACCACTTCATGAATATTTGTCAAGTACATTCCTTATCAAACAGAATAGATAAAGAAGCTATTTCTGCTGCTTTCATGTTATTGGAAATAATAATGCATTCTGACATATTTAAGGTACTTAATTAATTTGAGAATCCTTTACAAACGTAGAACTAAAATGCAATTAAAACAGAATATTTTCTGTATCAATGAACAAGTCAATAAATCACATCTTTTCTTTGCAGTGAAGAGTTAATAAAGATTTCTAGTTTAAACATAAAGTTGCCTTATTCATCTGAGAATGTAACTCCACAAAATACAATTGGAGAATAAAACATGCCAACAATTATTCTTCAGGACTTATTTCATTCTGTGACTCATATCTCAACAAAATGTTCTACCTTGACAAGTTCCATGACTAGATAAAGTTCACTTGGTGTATCCATTTCTTCAATTAAAAGAACAATATTTGGATGTTTTACTCTTCGTAAGATGGACACTTCATTTTGAATCATATGCTCCTGTCAGAGGCAGAAGAAGCAGTATTTTAGTCCAATATTTTTAAGATTGACATGATTTTCATGACAAAACCAAAGCAATCAAAATACTGTTCATATTCTGTAATTAGCTCTTATCATACACAGCAAAATAATCAGCCCACATTCCTGATGAAAGGCTTATGTTCGAAATGTCGATTCTCCTGCTCCTCGGATGCTGCCTGACCTCCTGTGCTTTTCCAGCACCACACTTTTCAACAGCAATATAAAGGCAAATATATGTTATCCACTGTTGAACAGTAGTTATACAAAACTAGTTGTCATTTTGTATGCTGAAACTTACATCTAAGGGAAAATTTGCTGGTGTCTGAGGGCGGCATGGTGGCTCAGTGGTTAGCATTGCTGCCTCAAAGTGCCAGGGACCTGGGTTCGATCCCTCCCTCAGGTGACAGTGTGGAGTTTGCACATACTATGTGTCCATGTGGGTTTCCTCTGGGCGGTCTGGTTTCCTCCCACATTCCAAAGTGTCTGTATTGGTTAGGTGGATTGGCCATGGGATAGAGTAGGGGAGCAGTCCTGGGTGATATGCTCTTCAGAGGGTCGGTGTGGACTTTATAGGCTAATGGCCTGTTTCCACACTGTAAGGATTCTATGGTTCAGCAAATGTCCAGAAAAATAACTGGGTTGTAAATTTACAGTCAACAACAATAAATTTAAATTACTTACAGTGTGGAAACAGGCCCTTTGGCCCAACAAGTCCACACCGACCCATTCCCCTACACCTAACACTACAGGCAATTTAGCCTAACCAATTCACCTAAGCTGCACATTTTTGGATTGAGGGAGGAAACCCACGCAGACACAGGGAGAATGTGCAATCTCCACACAGAGAGTCGCCTGAGGCAGGAATTGAACTTGGGTCTCTGTCGCTGTGAGACAGCAGTACTAACCACTGTGCCACTGTGCAATCTCCACACAGAGAGTCGCCTGAGGTGGGAATTGAACTTGGGTCTCTGGCACTGTGAGACAGCAGTGCTAACCACTGTGCCACCGTGCTGCCCACTGTGCTGCTCTAAGTGTGAAGATATACAAATGATTTGTTTGAAATTTAAAATAGAGGGAACATGAAGGAAGGTCAGGGAATTAGGATTTGCATGATGTCGAATTGGCATTGCTGACAATGAAGATATGGTAGCCTAGAATGTCTTAATTTTTTAAACAAAACACCGTGCTGGAGAAAATCAACGGGTCTGGCAGCATCTGCACAAAGAAAGACAGCGCTAAAGTTTTGAGTCCAGTGATCCTTTGTCAGAACTGAAAATGGCTGGGATGGGGTGAAGATGGGGGTGGGTGGGGGGGAAGAGAAAGAGAGAGAGAGAGAGAGAGAGCAAAAGGATTGGCAAACATAGAGGTTATTAATGGTGAGCTGAGAGCTAGGTAGAATGCTAACGAGAAATGTAAATGGTTGAAAATGGGTAGCTGTGCCAATACAAGACAGAGGGAAGGGTAACAAACATAGAGAAGAGTGTTCACATTCTGAAATTGCTAAACTCAATGGTTTAAAACTGTAAGGTCACTAGCTGGTCGGTGAGGTGTTGTTCCTCTAGCTGGAGCATTGTAGCAGGCCTGAGACAGACATTTTCGGATGGAAACATGGTGGGAGTGTTGATATGGTAGGCAAATGGAAGCTCTGGGTTGTTTTTACAGATAGTATGTGGGTGTTCTGCAAAGTGGTCAGTCAGTCTGTATTTTGTCTCTCCAAAGTACAGGAGACTACATTGTGAGCAGTGGACTAAATTGAATAAAGTGGAAGTAAATTGTTGTTTCACCAGGATGATCTGTCTGATGCCTTGCACAGCGAGGCAGGAGGACGTAAATGGATAAGTGATGATGCACTTTCTGTGATTGTAAGGGAAGGTGGGGACATGTTGGGAGTGGAAGATGAGTGGACAAGGGTATTCCAGAGGGAATGGTCCCTGCAAAATGCTGACAGTGTAGGGAGAGGAATGTGGTGGTATCCCTCTGGAAATGACTGTTTATGATCCTTTTAATATGGATACTGGTGGGGTGGAAAGTGAGGACAATGGGGATTCTATCATTGTTGTGAGAGGAGTGGGAAACGCTGAGGGCAGAACTGTGGGAAAATGAGGGCCCTTTCAACCATGGTAGTGGGGAATCCTCAGTGGAGAAAAAAGGGGAATTTTTTGAGGCCTCCTGCAGAAGCTGGTATCATCAGAAATGATGTGATAGAGACAGAGAAACAGGGAGAATGGGATGGAATCCCTACAGGAAGCAGAGCATGAGGCTGTGTAGTCAAAGTTATCGATACATCAGAGAAAGAGTTCTGGGGAAGAACTAGTGTAGGACTGGAACAAGCAATGTTCCATGCACCCCACAAAGAGACAGACATAGCTGGGGCCCATATGGGTGCCCATGGCCACATGAGGAAGAAAGTAAGAGGAATTAAAGATAAAGTTGTTCAAAGTGAGGATGAGCTTGGCCAGGCAAGGATGGTGATGGTGAATGGGGATAGTTCAGGGTTTCTCCCAAGAAAGACATGGAAAGCCCTCAGACCATCTTAATGGAGGATGTATATGGAGTGGGACTGCTCATTCATGGTGAAGAGAAGGAGGTTGGAGCTGCCAAACTGGAATTTTCAAAATCGACATAAAGCATCAATCAAATTGCAGATGTAAGTGGGAAGCGACTAGACAAAAATATCAAGTCAAAGTAGGAAGAAATAAGCTCCATGGGACTAGAACAGGATAAAAGTATGGGTCTGCTTGGGCAGTCCTGGTTATAGATTTTGGGAAGAAGTTGGAAGAGGGGTTGGGGGAAGCTATGGGAGGGTGCTGGTCATGAAAACAAGGGCTTGATGTTCGATGCTGGGGTCATGGTCCAGGGAGAGATAGGCAGAGGTGACCGAGAGCCTGCGTTCAGCCTCCACAATGTAGAGATCAATGTAGACATGAACAGCAGTTGTCTGCAATTTCTAATTTCTAAGTTATTTTGTCCTTAAAAGATTACTAACTTGTATTTTACCTATGTGATACACAATAAGTCCAGTCTCACTTCCTGATAGATTTTTAAACCATCTATACATGAAAAGTATTATTTTACATTACTTATTGTATTTACTTCTTTAAATTCTTGTGTCCAAATGCTTCTTTCCCATTTTTGTACTTACAGCAGAAAGAGTGCTGTAGGCATCATCATTTTCTCAGAGTAGACAGCAGAAGCCATATTATTTGTGCAGTACTTATGTTTTGACAAATCTTGCTTCAGTCTAAGATGGAATAGTCTGCTGTCTCACTGCCAGAAAGATTATAATATATCTACCAAGGACATGCATGAATATAGACTAATTAATGCTGAGATTCAAATCATGAGCCTAACTGACCTACTGAGTGCCCCTTATGTAGAATACTGTAAACGTTCCAGAGATTTACAATTCTAGTTTTTACCAGCATTTGAATAAAATAATGTTTCCAGTACTCACTTTGCCTCTACACTTGCTTTTATTAATAATTTTCAAAGCATACTCTCTACTAGTTGACCTAAAGAAAAAAAATACCATTAAAAATGATGGCATAGCACACACATCAATTACAGAAGTTATTTTAATTTGTTGTACATTTTCTTTAATTTAATAGCAGTTGAATTAATAACAGTTATATAGAATAGTTAGGTGACGTGGACTTGACTGATGTGGACTTGTTGGGCAGTGTGGACCTTTATGATTCTAATCTGTAGTTAATAAAAGTATTTGATAAATATGTACATATGCATCCAAAGGCATGATATAACTTACAACATTTGAGTTAAAACTGAATGGAAGCTTTACTATGCAGATGCACTGTGTCTGTGAGAAAGATGTTGCCTATATCTTCCCTGTCCTTGCTACTTGCATAGTCCATTCCATTCACAGGTCTGTCTCCAGGATGTGCCTTGTGTACCAATACCAGGGAGCAAATTGCCAAATAACTCCAGATGTACAGGTAGCACCAAGATTACAAATTCTGACGATTGCCAGAAGAGCCACATGTTCCAATTGTGTGGATTAGGTCAGACCACTCAAAACATTCTTAAGGAGGCAGCCTCAGACCATAACTTTGCAATTTGTTTTGGTAAGTGTACAGTGAAAATTTCCCAGATTAAGTTAGCGAGGTTGACTACTAGATTTTAAAACAGACAAAAATGTGTTCACAGCATTACACAATGAAACACAAAGAACAGAGTAAAGGACCCCTACAGAACTCAACCTATCCAACTAGAAGTAATTATGCTGTTCTGAATATACACAACAGTACCAACAACCAAAGTCCCCTTTAAAAACCAGTATAAATGGAACACATGCTTACAGGTTGAAGTTGAGAGGCAGAGAGAGAGAGTCCACACAGCTCCTTACTGAACTTCCTAGTTCAAGACTGAACTAAAACTGCTCTGCTCAGCTGGAGAGCTGACCACGCCCCTCTCTTTATACAGGCCACTTCTAAACCATGACCACTTTGGCCTGAAGTCTCATCAATTTACATATAAACCAAAGGCCTCTCAAAATCCTTTTCATCTCTGTACCAAACCAGACTGAACAGAGCCCAGCCCGGTTTATTGCCCCTCTAAATAAAAATCAAGGACAGAGTCTCCTTGAGTCAAGGAACAGCTTTTAGAAACAAAAGGGACTAGCTTTGTGACACAATTCACCTGTAGGGGAAAGTGTGGGACACAACACAAAAAGTGTTTACTCACCTGATAGGTTTGTAAGCTGAGTCCTTCACTCATGCACTCAGACAGACCATCCAGGTCATGTGGCCAAAGGATGGGCCTCTGCATCAACTACCTTCAGGATCCCCTATAATGGGGCATCCATCTACTCAATGAAAAAGGATCTCACACAAGAAGCTAAAAATGCCTCACTGTATAATGCTAAGTATATTTAGGCATACCTACAAAGAATGGACATCTAATGTTACTGAATTCTTCCACTACTTTATAACGCAACTACAGAGTCCTGGAAAATACACTCTTAATATATCTGCTCAAACAGCTAACAACTACTTGAACATTTTTATATACAAACCTTTCTATACATTCTTTCACAATTGCAAAATTTCCATCACCGAGAGTTCTTCCAACTTTGTAACGTTCAGCTATGGATGCTGGCACTTGGAATGTCTCCTCGACAACTTCTGCAAGAATGTGTATTAGTTAATGTGATGACCATGTCATAAAAGCTAAGCTTTTATGTAAAGGTAAATTAATGTTGGTTGTACATGTAGGAAATACTCAGTACCTTCTCTTTTATTGTAGGTTTATGTTAATAGGGTTAATGCATTTGATAGCATAATGACCAGAGAAATGTCATATGTTCTACTCCACTAAGATCAACAACAATTTCCAAGCTAAAATCATTTAAAATTTAAAATGTTCAGTTTTAGGTGAATAGTAAGTATTTACTTTCAAATAATGCCAGTGTCTCTGCTAAAGAGATGCACATTGATTATAAAAAATTCATTGTGCAAATAAATCACTCTACCTGGTTCATTTGAATTGCAATGCCTTTACAACATTATACAGTATAAAATGTAGCATTTATAAATCTTCAAGATATAAATGGAAAAACACCACGAGTAGCAAAAACTGAACATAGGAATCATCACAAGAAAGGATGATAAAAAGACCATCTGGGTCATGAGCACTATAGACCAGTTAGCCTAACATTTGTAATTGGGAAGATGCTGAAATCCAGTATTAGGAATTGGCAGTAGGAGATTTTAAAAAACATGAATGCAATCAGGTCAAGTCAATATAGGAATAAAAGCAAAATGCTGACATTGGAGACAAAGGAGTTGGAGGAAAAAAGTTCATTTTTAGGTTGCCAAGCTATAATGATTATATTACCACAGGATGGGTCCTCGGGCCTCAACTACTAATGATGTATGTTAATGATTTGGATAAAGGGACCTAGCATATTTCAGCCAGATTTACGGATATTACAAAGATAGGTAAGGACAGCAAGTAGTGGAGAGCAAACAATGAGTCTGCCTAGGGACACAGATAATGTATATCTGCAAACATTTGGTAGATGGAGGAAAATGTGAGGTCATTCACTTTGACAGCAAGTATTGAAAATGGTATATTATTTAAATGGAGAAATATTGCAGAATGCTGAGATGGAAAGGTGTTCTTGAATATAAATCACAATGTTGCATGCAGGTACAGCAAGGAATTAGGAAGATAAATGGAATGTTGGCCATTATTACAAGGAGAATGGAGTATAAAAGTAGTTAAGCCTTACTACATTGGTGCATTGGTGAGACCAACCTAGGTTACTGTGTGCAATCTTGATCTGCTTATTTAAGGAGGTATACTTGCATTCAGAGAATATTCATCATGCTGATTAATGAGATGAAGGCATTGTCTTGGGAGGAAAGGTTGAGTGTGCTGGGCCTTTATTCTTTGAAGTTTAAATGAATTAGAAGAATTCAAAAATAAAATTCTGAGAGTCTTCAAGGATAGATGCTGTTTTCTTCATGAGGAATCTAGAACAAGGAAACTCAGCTTAAAAATAAGGGGTATCCCTTTATAGCAGAGATGATAGGAATTTTTTCACTCAGAAGATTATCAATCATTGGAATTATTTTTCATAAAGCAATGGAGAAAGGACCATTGAATATATTCAAGACTGAGTTAGATTTTTGATCAACAACATGGTCAAGGCTTATACTAGGGGGTGTGAATGTGGGAAAGTGGAATTTAGACTACATCAGATCAGCCATGATCTTACTGGGGAGGTGATGGCTGAGTGATAGTAATGCTGGACTGTTAATCCAGAGATCAAAGTAATGTTCTGGGGACCCAGGTTCAAATCTTTACCATGGCAAATGGCAGAATTTGAATTCAAAAGAAGTCTGGAATTAAGAATCTAATGATGACCATGAATCCATTGTTGATTGATGGAAAACCCACCTGATTCACCAATGTCCTTTAGAGAAGGAAACTGCCATCCTTACTTGGTCTAGCCTACATGTGACTCCAGATCCATAGCAATGTGGTTGACTCTTAACTGTCCCCTGGGCAATTAGGGATGGGCAATAGATGCTGGCCAGACCATCCCATGAATGATTAAAAAGAATGACAGAATAGACACAATGAGCTGAATAGGCTATAACCTCTGCAATTTTTAACGATCCCACCCACAAGGGAGTAGATAGACAATTTAAATATTATGATCAGACAGTGCCTTGTAAATAACCATCAATTTGTAGGCCGAGTTTTCCAAGCTTCAGGAAACCTGGTGGGTGGAGGGAAGCAAACACTGCTTGATCAGAAGGTGTGGCCCTCCCCACTCACCTGTTTTAATTCAGTATTTGTGCTTTACCTATGATTGAACAACCCCATCTGACCCCGCCAATTTGCCAAAGCTTCCGATCTCCCTCATGACTCTTCTGATCTCTCCCAGATCTTCATTGGCTCAAGAATCTGATATTCTCATCCACCTCAACCTAATTCTAGGTTTCCCCACATCATACCAACCCTCCCATCTCCCATTCTTCTGATGCACATTTTCCCCTCTAACTGAAACGCAAGGTTCAAAGGTAACAACACCATCAATTTGCATAATTGAGAAATAAGAAGCTCTGTATTGGTAGTAATTTCAAAACAGCACTTGTTCAAACAATGTTGCTTTACTGGTTTGATCTTTACCTTCACAACCAGGGCCTTCATTCTCATCCATGGAGCTGCAAACTTTGGTTGATGCCAGAGATGTTGAGGATCCACCATGCTGAGAACTCTAGCAGAAAAAAAATTGTGTTTGCAGTGGGTGAATGCAACAAAGTCATCTGAAAGTGCACCTTCCATTACAATCTGTAATGCATTCATCTGACAATATACATCAATCAGCTTATTTATGAAACTATATTCCTGTCCTAAAGAAGAGGTCAACTTCAGTAAAATGAAATCGTTTCTGTACAATTTCCAAAAGTTATCATTGGAAAATAATTAATCACCATTTTGAAAGCAAAAGATGTTTTATTACTGAGAGTAATTATACTCAGAATCTCATACTTTGAATTAGGTTATAATATGAACAAAATATATTACTTTATGCTATAAGAATCAACAACAGAACTTTAGAACAAATATCATGGGATATTGACACTGCTGGCTAGGCCTAATTGCCCTTGAGAAGGTAATGGTGAGTTATTTTCTTGAACACTCCAGTCTTTGAAATTACCTTTGTATCATCTACAAATCTGGAAATGTTATATTTGGTTCCCACCTCATAGCCTCTATATATTATTAATCTATATTGTACACAACTGCGGGAACCAGTGAAGCACAGGGAAGCACTGATCTTTGTGATACCCCTCTGGTCACAGCTTGCCAACACAAGAATGACCAATTTATTCCGACTCTTTTTTTCCTGTCTGTGAGCTAACCATTAATCTATGCCAATGTATTACCACCGATGCCATGTGTTTTAACTTTTTAACCAACCTCATGTGTGAAATTTTATCAAAAGGCATCTGAAAATTGAAGTTTACAATGTCCACTGGCTCTCGTTTATCATTAAGTTCACTCAACCTTATTTCCCATTCGCAAATCCATGCCAACTATGCCCAGTAAGATCCTTAGTATCCAAGTGTCTAATTATCACATCTTTTATAATAAATTTTAACATTTCTCCAATCACTGATGTCGTGCTAACGTGCATGTAGTTGCCTGTTTTCTCTCTTGCTTCCTTCTTAAATAGCGGGATAATATTTGCTATATTTTAACCCGTAGGAATCATTCAAAAATCGATGGAATTCTGGACTATGGGCTATATCTGTAACCACCTCCTTCAATGCTCTAGGATGTAGTTGTCAGCAATGCTAAGTACCATTAATTTCTCCAGTAAAATCTTCTTACAAACACTAATTTCCTGCATTCCTCCTCATTCTCCTTAACTACTTGGATCTCCATTTCTGGAAGGATTCCGGTAGCTTCCTCAATGAAAACAGATGCAAAGTAATTATTTAGCTTCATTGCCATTTCTCTATCCCTGATCATAAATTTTCCTGACTCTGCCTTTAATGGATTCACATTTATTTTAGCTGAACATTTCCTTTATATGTAGTTATAGAAGCTTTTACAGTCCATTTTTAGGATTTTTCTTTGCTTTATTGCGTTCATAATTCCTTTCCTCATCAGTTTCTTGTGTTTCCTTCGCTGTATTCTAAAAACTTCCCAATTCTCAGATTTACTGCTATTTCTGTGAACTTTATATGCATTTTTAATTAAAAGCTCTACAACCTGAACTTTCTTTTATTTAATCACTGTTGAATAACCTTTCTGAGTTTTTGTGCCTTGAAGGAACGTATAGTCACTTAAAGTCATAGTCATAGTAAATGAGTCATGAATCAGGGAAGCAGACCCTTCGGTCTAACCTGTCCACACCGAACAAGAACCCAAACTAAAATCCTACGTGCCTGCTCCTGGCCTATATCCACCAAATCTTGCCTATTCATTCCAACACTTGCTCAGGACGTTCATTCCACATGCAAATCACTCTCTGCGTAAACAATTTGCCCCCATGTCCTTTCTAAATCTCTTTCCGCTCACCCTAAAAATATGCCCCTGAGTCTTGAAATCCCCCATCACTAGGGCAAAAACACCAACTATTAACCCTATCTATACCTCCTCGTGATTTTATAATTCTCTATAAGCTCGCCTCTCAACCGCCTACGCTCCAGCGAACAAAGTCCCAGCTCATCCAGCCTTATATATGTGAGGCACCCTTCAAAGAATTATGTACCTGAACCCCTAGGTCCTTCTGTTCTACAACACTACCCAAGGCCCTATCATTAACTGAATAAGTCTTGCCTCTGTTTGTTGCACCAAAATGCATGTAATAATTCTTTGAAAAATGTCTATTGCCTATGGATAGTCATGCTTTTTAATACATCTTCCCTATCCACCCCAGCTGATTTGTATCTCATGCCTTAATAATTTTCCTTAATTGAAATTAATGCCCTTGCTTCAGATTGAATTACTTCACTTTCAGACATAAAGTCTATCTTATTGAAGACATTCATCCTGAACAACAAGGTTGTTAATTAGCTTTTCATTATATAAAACTCAATGTAAACAGCATGTTTTCCAGTTGGCTCTCAACGTACTACTCTAGAAAACCACCCTAACAAAGAAACTTCTCCTCCATATCTCTAATGCTCAATTAGCTTATTGATTCTATGCACAGTTTGAAGTCACCCATGATAACTGTTTGCCTATGTTACAAGCTTCACGTATCCTTTGATTTATACCGTTCCCTGCAGTACCACTACTACTATTTGGTGGTCTATATCCCTTTCCCCATTAATGGGAGAGCCCAGCACATCAGTGCAAAATATAAGGCTGAAGCATTCGCAACAACCTTAAGCCAGACATACCAAGTGGATGATCCATCTTGGCCTCTTCCAGAGGTCACAAATGCCAGCCTTTAACCAATTCGATTCACTCTATGTGACATCAAGCAACAGTTGGAGGCCCTGGATACTGGAGAGGCTACAGCTCTGACAACATTCCAGCAATAGTACTGAAGACTTCTGCTCCAGAACTGGTCATGGCCTGAGCCAAGCAGTTCCAGTACAGATACAACACTGCATTTAGGTACAATGTTATTAACTTTGTCTTTTTGGGATAATTTCACTTCCATTAAAGTATAACATGTCCACTTCTCACCTGCCCAGAACTGGGGCCAATTCCTCAGAAACTTGATTCCCTCTTCCCATACTAGCTCTCTAGAAATTTAATCATCAGTCAATCCTCCTTTTCTTATGCTCACTAGTACATGACGCTGTACAGTAACTTGCAATTATTGATCTTGAGGTCCCAATTTTTAGCTTCCTTCCTAACTCCCTGAAACCTGCCTTCAAGACCTCATCCCTCTTCCTACCCATATTGTTGGTACCAATTTGGACCACAACTTCTGGCTGATCCCCTCTCCCAGAATGTTCTGTAGCTGCTACATGTTACCCCGACCCTGGTACCAGGGAAGCAACATAGTATCCTGCAGTCATGTTTAATACTTCAGAAATGCCTGGCTGATCCACTGACAAGGGAATCCCGTATCATCATGAGCTTGACTCTAACTGTACTCCCTTGAGGAACCATTGCCATCACCAGTTTCCAAAAATGGAATTTGTAGCTTGTTTGTCATTTATTGCCAAATGTTTCAGGCTTTATTTGATATGTGTAAATTATTACAGAGACGTTGAGGAGGACCACATGTTAGGATCTCAAAGAAACGAGGCCTATGCTGTTCACAACTCCATAACATCACCATACTGCTTATGTCAATCCTCACATCCATATATAACAACCTTTTAAAAGGTTCCAAATGGTGATGTAAAAAAGGAAGAGATGAAAGCCTTCAAGATTTTTATGACTGTTGGCTCCAGGGGATATTCATAGTGTGGAGTGTGCTAAAGCCCTGAGTGACATATCACAGGATTTCTGCATTAATGCCCAACATCCTGAACTTGCAGTCAGTTTCTGAGGAGTAATCTCACCCCCTACAGAATCCAGTTTTCCATCCAAAATGTGTACTTTTAATAAGTAATCATTCCATTTTACATAGGTGCATATATATGAAAGTGTACATTCATTTCTGAGATATCACTTAAATGGTGGAGCATAATTGATTGCTGTTTAGGTGAAATATATTTGGCATAGTCATATGTTGTCACAGAAGAGTCGTCACTCAATCACATCTATTATTCAAATGAATCTCCTTGGTAGGAACAGCATTTGTGCATAAGAGCCGGGAATTTACTGCAGTGGCAATTAGGTGATGAATGCCATAATTTTACTCTTGATCTTTGCTGGGGTACTAATTAATCATGGTGTGCGTAGTTGTGAGTCAAAATGATACAGCCAATATCTGTTACGCGTTGAAGGTGTCAGATAAAACAGTAGATTATTTATTGTTCCCATAAAACTCATGGTCCATTATATTCAATTGCTTAGAAGTTCAAAGAACACCAGTAGGTACTGTAAAAATTCAGAAGGTCTGACAGCATCTGCAGAGAGAAATAGAGTGGATCTTTTAAGTCCAATGATTGGACTCTGCTTCAGTTCTAAAGAAAAGCTATTGGACTCAAAATGTTAATTCTTGTTTCTCTTTCCACAGATGCTAGACTTTGAGTTTCTTCAACACTTCCTGTTTTATCTCAGATTTCCAGCATCTGCAGAATTTTGCTTTTATTTGAATTGATATTATTGACAACTTTTTGTGACGTTTGCAACAAAAATTTCCAGCTCGGCGAACAGAACCACAACAACTTTTTATGACATTGTGAAAAACTCATTCAATTATCCATGAACAGGCAATACAATGGGCTACAATCCAAATTATGTGTACAGACTACTTCATGATACTGAATGACAATTTTTAGCTATGTTCCCCACAGTCTTTTGGGATAATTCTTTAATAAAAAAAGAGCTTTGATTCAGTCTTCATTCTCGATTTATTAATATTGCTGAACCTATGCACAAAGCATGCATTGAAACTGGTAAAATAACATTGGTGGGATTGCATGTATTTCAGGAGATATCCTCTATGCACCCAAACCCCAATTTGCACGTTTATAAACCAAAAACCTCTATTTTTAGGATTATTTAAAAATATGTTAAATTTTTAAGTTTATTATGAAATGAAGCCAATCTTCACGATGTATTGAGAAATGCTAGTATGAGTCTATACCTGCTTAAATTTGTGATCAATATAGCAATTTGTTAGTTATCTTTGATACAGCAACCACTGAATGATTTAATATTTATTGCTTCAAATCTCTTAGGCACTATTCTGTAATCCATTAGTGCCTGTCTGCAGTATTGTAAGTGGCAGCAACAATCAAAGCAGTTCAGAAATTTCTGATTGCCATTGATCATAATGACGACAGAAGGATTATAAATATTTCATGTGTCTCTGTAGACTGGCGCAAAAAGATTGAAAACTTAACTGGAACAGCCACATAAATATTAGGGCAGATGAGAGCCTTGACATTCTGCATCAACTGAAACACCTTCTGACTTCCCAGAATCTTTCCCCTATTTATATAGCACAAGTCAGGAATATAATTTACCAGACTGATTCCCAGAATGGCAGGACTGAATTATGAAGAGACACGGGATTGGTTAAGACTATATTCAGTGAAGTTTATAGAATGAGGGGAGATTTCAAAAGAACCTATAAAATTCTGACAAGACAAGACAAGCTAAGCAGGATGGATGTTCTCAATGATTGGGGAGTCAAGATGCAGGGGTCACAGTCTAACAATACATGGTAGGCTGTTCGTGACTGAGATGAGTGCAAATTTCTTCACTCAAAGAGTGGCGAGCCTTTTGAATTCTCTGCCACAAAAAGGGGCTGAGTATCAAATATTTTCAGGAAGGAGTTAGATGTGGTTAAATGATCAAAGGGTGTTGGGAGAAAGCGAGAACAGGCTGTTGAGTAGGATTTTTAGCTACAATCAGATTGAATGACAGAGCAGGCTCAAAAGGCCATATGATCTACTCCTGCTATTTCCTCTGCTTCTATATAATGTAATACTGTCCATTTGCCTGGATGAGTGGCTTTCCAACAATGCTCAAGCAACACAAAACCATCCAGGACAAAGCAGCCTGCTTGATTTAAGTACCTTCTTGGCTGTAAAGCACTTTCAGACATCCTGCTGTCATGAAGTGGGCTATATAGGTGCAAGTCTTTCCTTCTGACTGACAGTCTATCCATCAAATTGAATGTTCACTCCCTCCACCTTGGCTACATACCATTGACTACCTGCACCACAGCATCTCCATAATATGTAATCTATGGTACCGCAAGTGACCATGATCCAAAAGGACAATAGGGTTTCTCTTTAGAGTGAGATGACTGGTGGTGAGGTTAACCAAAGGATCACTGCACTTCAATGAGAAGGCAGCACCTTCAAGGTAACCTTAGTCAGTGCAGGAATTGAACTTGCGCTGTTGGTGTCACTCTACATCACAAACCAACCACCCAGCCAATATAGCTAACCAACCACGGCTAATATACCACTTTAAGGAATAAGGAAAGTAAGTGCATGGGTCTACCACCACTCACAATTTCCCCTCCAATCCACTTACCCATCTCTGTCTTAGAATTATGTCTCCACTTTTTCAATGTCATTGGATCAAAATCCCAGAACTCCCTCCCTAACATCACAGTGGAAGCACTTTCACAGCATCTCAAAGGCAATTAAAGATATTAAATAAATGTTCACCTTTCTATTAATAACATTATTATAAATAAAATTTAAAAACAGATATTTATGTGTACTTTACAAAACAGGAAAGTTGATTTTTGTAATACAACATTAATGAGATGATCTACTGAATATGCTGTAGCAATTCAAACAATAGCTTTTTCTCCTGAGGTGGCCACCACAGGAAAGGATAAGAGTGGCAATGTCATGGGAGTTAATACTTCTTGTTGCATTATAATATCCTGACATTCCCTCACCAACATTATGGGAAACTCCATCACTGCGCAGAATCCTGTGGTTGAAATAGAAACCCCAACATAATTTTCTCAGGGCAACAGAGAATGGGCAGTAACTGAGAGCCCACATTCTAGGAGGAAAATTAAATGTCTACAATTCCTCACACAAATTTTCATGGACACAGGGTATTCGTCAAGGTATCTAGAAAGCCAGGTTTGTTCAAATGTAAGAAAAAGAGAACTGGAGAGCTGCAACTCCTGATTACTTACATAGTTGTGTATCTTAAGGAATATTTAAAAGAAGAATAGGTTGAAGGAAGAAGATAAAACACAAAGTGCAAATTTTGTATGCATTTCTGTCAGTTTATTGTATTAGTAATGTAGGCTCAGAGGTAAACGTTATATTGTCAGAATGTTGCATAATGTGGTTAAAGTGGAGTCCACAGTAGATTCTGTGTTAGAACAGGGAATTCAAAACTGATCAAATGCAATTGCTTTAATCAAATTCTGCTCCTTATTCCATAATTGGACCAGAAGGAGACTGTGCCAGACATCATACTCGCAGTATTGTTTTCAAATCAAATTTTATGTGGAGAATTTACATGTCTACTGGGGATCACCAGCCACTGAGCAGCCAATTACAACACAAAAAAAATGCATATCCATCTACTAATGATTATTAATTGAAAAACACACTATTATGTTTATGGATTTCTTTAGTATTTTATACTTGAATGGGTAATTTGGAACCAGAAGACTTCTCAACTCACTGAGCATAAGAAAAATGGAATCAAAACCATTGAATATTTTCAATGCAGTGTGAAAATATAAACATGGTTCTTATCTATTAGCATAGAATAACTTTGGAACAAATTTCCCTCTCAATATACCTAAGAGGTGAATGAGATTTGCTATATTTGTTTAATATATGGTCCAGTAAATGAGCGCAAAGAGCAGATGTGTTTTTAAATGCCAATATTAAAAAAGGTGTCAGAGCTGCACCATTCTACCATTACCTAATGAAAACATTTTTTCACAGAATCACAGAAGTGTTACGGTACAAAAGGAGGCCATTTGGCCCATTGTGCCTTGATCTTCAAATCACTGCCTAATCCAATCTCCTGCTTTTTGTCCATACCCTTCAACATTAGTTACATCCAAAATAATCATCTACTGTCCTCATAAAAGCTCATATTTAATCTTTTTCCACCACACATCAAGCAGTGCATTCCATATCCTAATCACTCACTGTCTGGAAGTATGTTTTCTCATATTGCTGTTCCTTAGTTTTAAAACCACTTTGAGTCTTCGTTCTCTTATTCTTGTTGTTTTTATAAGTGGGAATAGTTTTTCCTTCTGTATTCAGCTCCCTCATAATTTTTAAATCCTCCACCAGATCTCCTCTAGGCCTTCTTCCCTTAGGAGAACAGTGTCAACTTTGTCATTCTATGCTCATAGTTTCTGAATCTTGCATTGAATCTTGTAAATTACTTCTGCACTCTTTACACTGTGTCAGTCCTTCCTGTAATGTTGCATCCACAATAATCCAAGTGAGGTTTATCTGGCACCTTATACAAATTCAACATTACCTCCTTGCTCATGTCTGTTTTTTGTCTGTCCCACGCCACAAAGTTGGTGCATTTGTGCAATGGTTATGTCTTGTTATTTCAAGTGTAAGTGCAACTACAACAAAGTAATAAATTGTAATTATTATGAATCAATCTCTCAATCAGAAGGCCAGCAGCTTTGCAGCCTCGGAAGCTCCATGAAAGGTGGTTGTTACTCAGTCACCTGTCTCAGTTGCAGAACGCTCAAATTTTTTCCCATCCTATCACTAGGTAAATGATCCAGCTGAGTGAGTCCTCCTGATGTTTTGTCCAAACCCACGTCCTACCCAACCTCTCAACTAGCTGGTAAGATCACAGCATTAGAATCAAAAGTTGAGAATTGGTGACAATAAGATTAGTCCCTGTGCATGAGTACTGGTCGCATAACGATCTGTAGGATAAAATGCATAAACTAGGAACCGTATTTATTATGGTAAATTATCTTCTGTCTTCCCAAAGTCCGTCCACCATTTACAAAGTGAAAGTCAAGAGTGCGATGGAATATTCTGCTTTTGTCTGAAAGTTGCAGTTCCAACAACATGCAACAAGCTTCTCATCATCCAGGCAAAGCAGCCTGTTTTATTGGCATCACATCCACACTCATTCCCGTCATCACCAATGCAGATGACAACAGTGTGTATCAATCTGCAGATTGATTGAAGCAACCCACTCAAGCTCCTTCGATTTTCCAAACCTGTGACCACTGCCACCTAGAAGGATAAGGTCAGACAACGTATGGCAATACCACCATCTGAAAGTTCCTTTCCAAGCCACGACCATTCTAACTTGGATCTCTATTGTCATCCCTTCACTATTGCTGGATCAACATCCTGGAACATCCTCCCCAATATCATGGTGAGTGTATTTGCATCACACACACAGCAGTGATTCAAGAAGGTAATTCACTATCACCTTCTCAAGGGCAACGAGGGTGGACAACAAATGCTAGCTCAGCCAGTAATACCCACATCCCATGAATGGTTAAAAACATCAGCTTCAATTCTTGGAACGGGCATTGTTGGCAAGATTGCCCAACCCTGGCTAAGAACATGGTGGTAGTGGACAACTTTAACTTCTGCAGTATCTGATTAATGCAACTAACAGGCTTGCTAGGCCACTACAGATGGCAGGTCATTGTCAAACTGATTACATATTAAGCCGGACTGGGTAAGGATAGCAAGTTTCTTTCCAAAAGCAGTTCTCTCTCAAAACTCAAATTGAAATTAAGCCTCAGCTACCTCCCACACACTCAGTAAACTTAGTATTTGCTTTGATACCATACAGGTCTTACTAACTTCTGTTTACTTTGGCTATTTTCTCTCAGTGAACTGTAATTCTCACAAAATCCAAACTGTAATCAATGTTTCCAAAAAATACACAGATTAATTGAAATAAGAGACACTTAAGCTTCACCAATCTCTACGCTGATGTCTCTTGCTTTGGGAGGATGTGCTCAATATGATCTTTGGTTTGGATGCTCTCTATTTACAATTTCTTCTTTACTTTTTTGAAATAAATGGATTTACCACCTGTCATGGTTCTGTGAATGTTTTCATCTCATTTAGCTCCAAGTTCTAAAACAAAAACATATCTCTGGATTCTACTATTCACAAGCACAGCAGACATTGTGTCTCTCTTATTACTATATATCCAGAGACATTATGTCTCAAACTCTTTAGCTAACTAAATCCACCTGTTGTGTCAGCTGTTAACCTCTTTAGGAAGCATGACTGTAACCTTATAGGTGTAAGATGGTCCAAATTTGTTTTAATTGCATTTGCCCTTGTTCTATATTTAAAACTTTATTTTTTTGAAACTGCATATAATATTTGTAAACAAAAAAACTAAGAGATATATTCAAGAACACATTTCCCGAACCATTAACTAAATAACAGTATTTTCAACAATTCACCAACTTAATGGTCACTTGTATTGATATTAACTACTTCTAGATCATGTAGTCATTGCCTTATTGAAAGAACTATGAATGATAGGTTGAACCATAAATGTCATCCCTTTTTCCAGCTTCAATTTATTTTCAATAACAATTCGGGAAAAAATTGAAAAAGTTGAAGCACAACGATGGTTAAATGTTCTACTCTTACATAACAAGCACCTGACATTTTGCTCCATTGTCTCTCTGTATTGTGTCTCCCACAGGATCTGAATCATCTGTAGAGAGGCGGAGGTACAAACATTGTAAAATGAAGGGCTGTATCTATTGCTGAGGCATTTTAATTTTTTTTCCAGCTGTATTGTGTGAAATGAAATGTCACATTTTGTTAACACTTACTGTACTGCTTTAATAAAAACAGTGAACATTGTACGAGGAAATATTTCACTGCAGTGAAATATAAGTCAGTGAAGAAAACTGGTGAGGGAGCCATTAGTCAACCATGGAGCTGGGCAACTGAATAGCTCAGACTGCAGACTCAACATCAGTTTGCCAGCCAAACTCAACAGCACCAGATCATGCTCCAAGGGATTTTCATTATTTTAAGTGACTACAAGTCCCATCTCTTCTACTTGTAAGGATTAGTAAAGAGAAGACTTTTATCTGTCAAAGGACAACTTGTCAAACTGCATTGTCAAACCTCTTCTACATCTTTAACTGCCATCAATATGAACTTTATTTGTTTCATGAACACATCTGGCAAAATTGGCAGAACAGGTCTTTGCAGCATCTGAACCTTTCTTAAAATCAGTTAAAATAGATGGAAATATAGTAAGGTTTATTACAGGCTAATAAATAATTGTACCCACAAAATTAAGAAAATTAAAATGAGTTTTTCCCTATTAAAATAAAAATGCTATCCGTTTCAGAAGTTATTGCAATAAACTCTCACCTGGGTAGGCATAAATATTGTTTTTCATTCATTCATGTTTTTGAACATGTGCAGTTGAGCTTGTTGCCATGCAACATACCAGAACAATGACAAAAGGTAGATATATCAAAAGGATGATTTTTGTTTTCGGTAAGAAGGTCAAATCAAGCTTATACCAAATATTTCTACTTGTTTAATAATCCTGGTTACAATTCCAAAAGCATTTAAATTCTATCAAGTGCATTAATAATCAATAAAGTTTGCAATTAAAATGGTTTTATAAAGTACATAAATAATCAATAAAGTTGCAATTAAAATGATTACACTGAATACTAGCCTCCATATGATGTTGTGTCTTTCCTTTTCGTTTCAACAATTTGCATTGCTGTACTCATGGTTGACAGATTTAGATTTTCATTATGATATACATCTACAAAGGTGCTTTCTCTATAACAGGGATTTTGCTTTTCATTTGACACAAATATCAGTGTACTTTTAATACCCAAGTGTATGAAAGGCTGTTTTTCTCACCAAGAGCAGTTCACTTGTTTTTAATTAGCTCTTCGCCAGTATTGTTACCTTTTTGATGATTAACTGTTTTGACCAGATAAGCCCTTCTGTGTGTAATTACAACATCTCACCTTCTGTTTACGTAGGCTGCCTGGGCTGGTTGGTGATGGGCTTGGTGTCTTGGTCGAACGTGGAGTAGAAAGTTGGCTACCAGGTGTTCCATTCACTGAAATAAGAAATATGTATAAGGTCATAATTATTGAAAAGTTGTGTACTTGGACAGGCTTTGTGGACTGAGTAATATGATTCTTAGACCAAGGGTTAGTGGCAATTGAGAAATGTGGACATTCCTCAGATTCTGTGACATTCTAAATAAGAGTTGACACAAAATTCTGCAAGCATTAATAATTTAGTTAGCATTATCTTAAAAGCTTTTTGTGTACCTTTGTTTGCTGCTATTTATTGCATTGACACTCAGATTCCTCAGTCTACAACCACTTTCTTTGGCTCAGTGGGTGCAGATGGCTTGTATTTTTCCAGAGTTGATACTTGAGAAGGCATGAAAAGATGAATGAAAGTTTCTTGCGTCCAAGCTTCCTTTCTGATTTTCTGCTTTCTTTCTGGGGAGACACCTTCCTTCCATTTCACTGACTCATTTATTGCAGAGGTTAAAGTCTATAGGATTTTTTTTATTAATTCGGGGGATGTGGGCTTCACTGACTAGCCAGTGTTTATTACTTATCCATAATTACATTTGAGAAGTTGTTAGTCAGCTGTTTTTTTGAACTACTATGGTTTATTTGGTATAAATACACTCACAATGTTGTTAGGCAGGATTTTGGCCCAGTGAGCAATACCTTCCATATTGTTACAGCACAGAAAATCAATGCACTGCGCCTTCTGTGTTCTTTGTCATTTCCAAATTTTATCAGAATTTCTTTTTTAAAGTTAGTGTGGGCAAACTTCCCTTCCACCTGATTAGATAGCCATCCAGGTTCTTTTTTCCTTATTCATTTCTGTGATGTGGGCATCACTGGTTAGTTCAATTTTTATTGCTCAGAGGACAGTTAATTATCAATCTGAGGGTCTGGAGTCACATGTAGGCCAGACCAGGTAAGGACGACAGTTTCCTTCTCTAAAGGAAGGAACCAGTTACTGACAATCAGCAATGGCTTTTCATGAGACTCTTAACTCCAAATTTATTTTTTAATTGAATTCAAATTCCACCATCTGCCATGGCTGGATTCAAACCCAGGTCCACGGAACATGACCGGGGTCTCTGGATTAATAATCTAGCGATAGTACTACCAGGCCATTGCCTTCCCTCTTATTTTAACAAGAACATTGCACCTAATTAAACTCAATGCTTCAAGAATGAGAGGTCAAGTTTTTAGGATAAGGATAGTCGATTTAAAAAAGGAGAATTACTTTCCTCAAAGGGTTGTACACTTGTGGAATTCACTATCTGGGTGTACAGTGGATGCCTGTATATTGAGAAATTTTAAAAGAGGAAATAGATTTTTAATTAATAATGGGTTGAACAGTTATTGGGAGAAGGCATGAAAAGTGGAGTTGAGGCTGAAATGAAATTATCATGATCATAATACATGGCTCAAGCTTCCTATTCCTCCATCCAATTCTTGTTCACAGAAGTCCACTAACTTCATCCTTTTCTTTGCTAAAAAAATGATTTTTTTGCCTCAAAGGTTTAACAATGGAAAAATAATCAAGATAAATGTTGTCAATGAATAACTATTACAGTAGAAAACCCTCTGATAAAAGACTGACACATTGCACAACGCATTGAACTGACTGTTGTGGGAGGCAATGGGACTAACTGCACCAAAACAATTAAAAGAGAGTTGGATAAGAATCTGGAAAGAGATACATTGATGATAATTGGCAGCTGTTGTCGAAGAGATTTCCAAGATCATGGGACAGGCCACATTAAGACCGTTAATATTATGTCATATTGTAATGTAATCCAGTCAGTTACATTCCCCTATTTTATGCCCCTAGCCCTGTAAAGTTAGTTCCCTCAAGTCACCATCCATCTCCTTCTGAAATCTGCAATGAACTCCACATTCACCATGCTCATTGGCAGTGAGCTCCAGGTCATTACTATACATTGCAAATTTTTGAAAAGATTTGTAGCCAAGGTTGAGGTTCAGGTTGTAAGTTTGCTTGCTGAGCCGGTAGGTTTGTTCTCAGACGTTTCATCACCATGCTAGGTAACATCATCAGTGAGCCTCCGTTGAAGCACTCGTGTTCTGTCTCACTTTCTATTTGTGTGTCTTGGTCTATTACGGTGGGTGATATCATTTCCGATTCTTTTTCTCAGAGGTTAGTAAATGGGGTCCAAATCAATGTGTTTAATGGTGGAGTTCCGGTTTGAATGCCAAGCCTCTAGGAATTCCCATGCATGTCTCTGTTCAGCCTATCCTAGGATGGAAGTGCTGACCCTTCCATCGTCCTTCTTCGTCTGTGTGTAAGGATACTAGTGATAGTTGGTCATATCTTTTGGTGGCTAGTTGGTGCTTGTGTATCCTTCTGGCTAGTTTCCTATGTTTCAGTGTGTTGGTAAGTTTGTGGACTACCATGATGCCAAGGGGTCGGAGTAGTCATCATCTCCAAGATGTCTCTGATGTAAGATAGGGTGGCTAGAGTCTCTAGGCATGGTGTGTCTTCTTGTTTGGGTTTGTTGTTTAAGGATCAGCGGACTGTGCTTATCGGGTACCCGTTGTTCTTGAATGCATTGTATAGGTATTTTTCTTCTGCTGCTCATAGTTCCTGGGTGCTGTAATGTGTTGTGCCTTGTTTAAATAATGTCCTGATGCAGCTCCATCTAAGAATTTCTGAATATCATCAAAGACACCAAGATAGAAGAAGATGAAGTCATGGTCTCCTTCAACGTCTTATTCACATCAATTAACATCTGCCTGGCCAAAGAAACACTGACCTCACTACTGACAAACCAAGGACACAAACACCAGACAGCACCAACTCTATCAGCAAGGACAGTATCCTCAAGCTAGTAGACCTGTGCCTCACAAGCCACTTCACCTTCAACAACAAGACCTACAAACAAATCAACAAGACACCCATGGGATCACCAATATCCGGATTCTTAGCAGAAGAAGATTAGAATGAACAGCCCTCCCCACAGTCCAACCCAAACTTTGGGTCTGCTATGTGGATGACACCACAAAACAGAACAAATTAGAAGAAATCTATCATATCATTAACAACACCCTTATTGGCATAAATTTCACCAAAGAGAAAGAGAATAACAACAGACCCCTCTTCCTAGATGTTACCGTGAAATGAACAGTCAATGGAGAACTGCAGACCAGCATCTACAGGAAAGCAACTCACACGGCTAAGATACTCAACTACTGGAGCAATCATCACAACACCCACAAACGGAGCTGCATCAGGACATTAGTTAAACGGGCCACAACATATCATCAGGGTTTCAGTGTGGTGGTAGCCCATAAACATACCAACACACTGAAACAGCTACTGATGAGCCTAAAAGACCATGTACCAACAGCCAGCAAAATGAATGTCATATACAAAATACCCTGCAAGGACTGCAACAAACATTACAGCAGGCGGAAGGGCAGGAAACCAGTCACAAGGTTACATGAGCACCAACTAGCCACCAAAAGACATGACCACTAGTATCACTAGGAGAAAGTGAGGACTGCAGATGCTGGAGATCAGAGCTGAAAACTGTGTTGCTGCAAAAGCGCAGCAGGTCAGGCAGCATCCAAGGAGCAGGGGAATCGACGTTTTGGGCATAAGCCCTTCTTCAGGAATGAGGAGGGTGTGCCAAGCAGGCTAAGATAAAAGGTAGGGAGGAGGGACTTGGGGGAGGAGCGTTGGGAACGCGATAGGTGGAAGGAGGTTAAGGTGAGGGTGATAGGCCGGAGAGGAGATGTGGGCAGAGAGGTCGGGAAGAAGATTGCAGGTCAAGAAGGTGGTGCTGAGTCCGAGGGTTGGGACTGAGATAAGGTGGGGGGTGGGAAA